>NW_007728344.1:216746-220704 GCF_000696425.1 Galeopterus variegatus
GAAAAAAAAAAAAAAAAAAAAAAAAAAGGAAAAAAAAAATAAATAAAGTTGGTCCTTGCACTGTTACCATGTGTCTTTAGTTATACCGAAAATTCTCTAAATACAAGAGCTAGATTTCATATATTTTTAAAATAACTCACCGTGGCATCTTTAACAGTGCCAGAAACCGAGTAAATTCTTAATAAATATATGAACGGAGAGAACTGAGAGTGGGCAAAACTTTGGGGGGCGGGGGGTGGGTTGGTGAAGGGAAGGAATGAAGGATTTATTTTTATCCTGTTTAGCTTTATATCGCTGGGAGACATGCAGCCAGAGTTGTCTGAAAGCCAATTAACACCTTAGAAAATGCTGAAAATGAAAAGTTGGTGGGAATATCATTTTTAATGACATTACCAAACTTTTGAGAACTCAAACTCAGCATGATGAAAATAGGAGGTTTTCTTGATGGGATGCAGTTAAGTCAGTTAGATGCCAAACAACTTTCATTTGCTTAATTTGAGGATAGGGCTTGAAAGCGTCCAAAAAGAAAAGCAGTAATGGAAGTTGAGTCTGTACCCAAGGTTTTAAAATTTGCCCTGTGATGCTAAGGAACCAAGTCGATGCACTGTGCAAAAGTGGAAGAGGCTGGAATAAACGCAACTGAAAACAAATGGAAAACTTGACAAGCATAATTTTAATGTCTTGAAGAAAGACACACAATATGTGTATGACGACTGCCATAAGTCTGACTTTCCTCGCAAACAAGAAAGGAATCAGGAAGGGGAAGACTGGCCTGAACCCCTGTGCTTGTTTGCTCAGCAACAAAGTACTGCAGGCTGGGGGGCTTGAACAACAGAAATTTACTTTCTCACAATTCAAGATCAAGGTGTTGGCAGGGTTGAGTTATCTGAGGCCTCTCTCCTTGGCTTGTAGATAGCCTCTTTCTTCTGTGCCTTTCCATGGTCTTTACTCTGTACGTGTCTGTATCCTAATTTGGTCTTCTTATAAGGACACCAGTCATACTGAATTTACACCCACCTTTATGACCTCATTTTAACTTAATCACCTCTTTAAAGATCCTATCTCAAAATACAGTTGACCTTTGAATGATGAAGGGGTTAGAGGTGCTGACCTCCCCCGCAAAACTTAGCTACTTATGGCCTACTGTTGACCAGAAGCCTTACCAATAACAGTTGATTAACACACATTTTGTATGCTATATATATTATATAATGTATTCTTACAATGAAGTAAGCTAAAGAAAATGTTATTAAGAATATCATAAAGAAGAGAAAATACATTTAAAAAGCACTGAAATACACTGAAAAGTATCTGCACATAAGTGGACCTGCAAATGCATGGTCACATTCTGAAGTACTGAAGTTAGGACCTCAACATATGAATTTGGGGTAGACACAATCTAGCCCATAACAGCCCTAAGACAGTGGCTCAGACTGACCAGAAACTAAAGACCATGTTGGTGGTGCTCCGGGCTTGCCTGCTGTTGCACTCAAAAGCAGCTTTTCTGGATGGAAAACCGAACCTCCTGCTGCTCCAGACAGGACCTCATCTCCAGACCCAGGGCCTGCTTAGTCTCTCAACCCCACATCACAGAGCTAGCTTGAGAAATCTGGATGGGAAGTAGACCAGGATCCTTCACCAATTCCTTGGCCAAGCACACTTATGTCTAACCTCGAGCAATGCAGAATGTGTGCCTTACTACGTTCATGTCCTCCGCCCGAAATATGAGAAACAGCCCCAAATCTCAGTGTCTAGACATCAGCGGGCAGCCTTCTGGAGGCCACTGCTAGGATGAGAACACCGAGAATGAACCCTTAACTCTATTCGGGTGTATGACATAAAGCTGGCTTGCACCTTAGTTTCATTTGTAGTATCTCATAGAATATTCTTTAAAAGTGGGTGACAAAAATGTGTGGGTACTCTTATAGAGTTAGATGAATAAAAAGGATCACATTTGAAAATTAGCTTTTAAAAAACAAATTAACGTGGCAAGAAACTTTTAATTAAAAATAATGGCGTGTACAATTAATCTTGCACAAACCTTAACTAATCTTTGTTATACCAAAATAGCAAGGTATAGTGAATAGATTTTACATAAAGTTTCATGGTAAAGGAAAACAAAGAGGCTGATAAACTAGATCTTTTTCCCCCTAAGTAGTTCTGGCAACGTTTCTTAATATCTCATCTATTGTTCCAACCAAACCATGGCACAGCATCTGAGAGTGCAGCATCTGAATCCAGATACATCCAACTTTATTCCTGGAGAGAGTGTAGAGTAGTAGTTGGTTTTATTAGAACATGTTAAAATTTTGGAATTTTGTCACCATGGGAGAGATTCCTTTTCTAACTCTCTTTTGCCATTCAGGCTTTCAACAATGACCTGCCCCTCAAATATTCCTCTCTCACTGAACTTACCCACCCTGCTGATACGATTAGTAGACAATGGCCAATCATGTGAGGGCCAGGTTAATGATCAAGACTATACCAACTCTTGCCAAGTATCAAATTAGATCCCTAGAAGTCTACAGATTCCAAGATATGCCTTAATACTATATTATTAGGTTTTGAAGTTTTATTAAAGACATAACTATACAAAAAACTTTTCCTAAAACAATTGTTAAATATATAACTGTTATATAATACGATGTCAAGAACATTAAGATATAGAGATTCTTGGATTATAATGCCAACTTTATTTTTTTAATCAGCTGGTATAAACCTCTTCTTAGGTAATGGAAATCCATTTAACTCACTACATTTTTTGTCTTGGCTGCAATTACAGCAATTATTCTTATCTTAATAGTCTCAATTTTCTACGTATTGTACCCAACTGCTACTTGTATTAGTTCTTGTATATGTTTTTATATGTTTTTATAGGTTGTTATATGTTTTTATTGGTTTTGATGAAGCCAGATCAAATCTATTTTGGATGTAGAGATAATGGTTGTTATATGTTTTTATTGGTTTTGATGAAGCCAGATCAAATCTATTTTGGATGTAGAGAAGGATACATAACAGATAAAACTTGCTTCACTTTCTTCCATGTTGTGTTTGGAACTTAATAAGGAGCTCTTTTTAAAATTAGAATATCTTCCACATCAGAAAAAAAATTTAGCTAGGTGTTTGGGTTAAGGTGGGCTGAGACACAATGAGAAGGGTACAGTTCACGTTAACTTACCAAGACTGATTTTCTGAAATGGCTTTGGAAAGATGTTACCTTTCCAGTTATTTAACCCTAGAGCTCCATCTTCAATGCTGGAAAGTTTTATGTTAACTTTATTATTATTTTTTTTTATGTTAACTTCAAAAACAGTGACCTATAATTCAGGTCGCGCAACGCCCTAGCTGCAAAGAAAGAAACAGAAACAAGAGACTCTACGTCTCCTCTAAGATCCTTTGCACAGCTGAGAAGCCTCCTCACTGCTATTTACCTGACACTGACGGACCCCTTAAAATAAAGGTGGCTCATCAAGGGCTCAGTCCCTTAGTGTCAATTTAGTCTCCTATTCTCCTCAGCCAATACTGTCTGCAAAGTAATCCTAGAAAACGTTGGTCAAGTGCATAGACCCGCTCAGGTCCATAGTAACTAAGCAATTTCTTCAAAGTTTGAGAAACCTATTCTAGAGTTTCAACCCAGGAATTTTAATAGCAAGAGATTTCTAAAGCTGTCTGGCTAACTTTGTGTTTTAAAGTTAGCAAAAACACTTCATGGGTCTATACCATCTTTTACAAGAACATTCTTTCTTATGGGTGAATCGGGAGGCAAGTGGGTACAGTTGGATAAGGATCCTCACACATGAAAAGCCTACTTTATGAAGGACAAATTAGGGGGGATGATTTGCTTCATAAAAGCATGTTTCACTACACTAAAGGATATCTTGAAATAATCCTTCTAATGATTAATTTCCAGCCCCAAATCCATGTTTAATTTAAAGATTGATTCTGTTTATAAAAACTA
>NW_007728344.1:221020-222280 GCF_000696425.1 Galeopterus variegatus
GATTAATTTCCAGCCCCAAATCCATGTTTAATTTAAAGATTGATTCTGTTTATAAAAACTACCTGTCAGGGGCCAGCCCAGTGGCGCACTGCTACAGTGCACCGCTTGGGAGCGCAGCGGCACTCCCGCCGAGGGTTCGGATCCCACATACAGACCAGCCGCTCACTGGCTGAGCGAGGTGCAGGCGCAACACCGAGGTTTGCGATCCGGTTGCTGGTCCCGGTCCGGTACGGGCGTGACACTGAGGGTTGCGATCCGTTGCCGGTCACGAAAAAAGACAAAAAGGAAAAAAAAAAAAAAACTACCTGTCAGGACATTCATTACTTCGAGTGCCAGAAAACCAAGAGGCAGTCTTTTTGATTTACCCAATATAGCCAAATTAAAGTACTCAGGACTCCTGCTGTATAGGGGAAATTTCCACATAACTTTCTTTCCTCTGCCTCCCTCCCTCCTTTCCCTCCCCCATACCATTAGTCTATTTAATATTTTTTAAATTGTGTATGTGGTTTTTATTTTATTTTTTACCAGGTTTGGATCAGGTCATCTTCCAAATGCAATCTTATATGAAACTGCAATATTTACAGCAAAGGAAACTCCATAGAACTCTGGAGTGTTCTCTAGAACAGTTTGAAAACCATACCTCCTATCTGCTGCCAAGTCTCTAGAAGTCATCAGTCTGTACCTTCCTGTACTTGTCTTATTTCCTGAGACACACAGAACAGGCAGTACTACAATATCTACAAATAATGTAAATCAGACCCCTGTATCAATCAAGGTTCAGTTGCAGAGGACTGAACCGGCTGCAGCTAGTTAAAACAAAATGCCTTTATTAAATGGCTTGCAGAGTCATTGGCCTGAATCTTTACTGTAGAACTGGGCCACCATAGAACCTGTTTGGCAAAAAGGAAGCTTTCTGCCACCCTGGGCAGCCGTGACTCCAAAGCCATGCTGCCTTGATCAGGAAGCTGCCAGTACTGTTGGAAAGCCAGCCCACACCTGCACCCTCAGTGCTAAAAAAAAAAGGATGTCCTGCACCCAGGCTCTCAACTCTGTGAAGCTCTGACTATGCCCTGGGACCTTTGCAAGTGATGCTGAAGAAACCCAACGGCCTCCATGATGGCCTTACTTCCGACCTTCTAAAACCCAGCGGCTTTGATATTCTAGAGCGAGTCTGCTTTCCAGCCTCAGTGGTAGAGGGAGGCATACCAGGAGGGGGTTGGAGTGGGTGACTGGGGCCAGTCACCACATTCACCCACCCAC
>NW_007728344.1:222556-224382 GCF_000696425.1 Galeopterus variegatus
TGGGGCCAGTCACCACATTCACCCACCCACCCGCCCCACTTAGGCCAGGGTGCTGGTTCTGATGCTGTCTTTGATGACACCCTACAAGGTCAGAGATGTGCCCCAAACCTGTTGACTTGCTGTGAAACTCTCTTTTGCTAATTTTTGTTTTTATAATATCACATTTCTGTCATTACCATCACTTAGAAAAACAAATTTCATAAATGTTCCATTTGCTCTACTGAGTAATACAAGGCATCTTCAAAAAGTTCATGGAAAGATTGTAGTATCTTCGAATTCCATTTTTTCACAAATTTTTTGAAGTATGCTTGTACTTCCTTTTTATCTGCTGAAAGTTTATTTTTTAATATTCAGGGGAACTGTTCATGCTCAGATGATCGAATGCTAGTCCTACAGTCATTGCCCATATTCCTTGGTTTTCCCCTTTGGAGATATACGTTTCCTCAATCCTTTGCCTTAACCTCCTACCTGGTCTTGCATGTGCACAGGATGGAAGATTCTGGCAACCATAACCTTCTTTTCTTTAAATCCCCACAGGGGGATGATAACATCAAAGTTATCACCTTAGAATAAGAGAACAGCCACATTGATACTCCATAATTCACACCTGCTGGGGAATGCCTTTGTCAACTAATCTAAAATCCTCTTATGCCATTTAAAATCATTTTTGTTTTTTCAGTCTGAGTGGTTCAGAGGCAGTTTGTTACCGAAATGGTAACCCCTCTGGCTGCTGGGCTGGTAAGCCAGGTCTTTTTTCTAAAGCTATCCATCCGGAATATGGTCAACAAAGGAATCTGGCTGCATCAGGAAGGAAGTCGCTGCTGTTGATCTTGTTTTTACATGAGTTTTATTTTCAAATTCCTGAGGGCACCCAGAAGGGCGGGAACATCTTGCGGCTACCCTTTCCCCGAAGGCCGACCAGACACCAGCCCCTGCCTATGGTCACATTCCAGACAGGCATTTATAAGGCGGCACCATGATTAAAAGGAAACTACTCCATCATTAAAACTCCAGACCTAATATCAGTGGGACAATTTTTCATGGAAATTATTTCTAAAACCAAACTCTATTGGAAAGTGGTTTTCAGTTTATTTTTTAGGCTTCCTTTCTCCTAATCTCTATTTTCACTGAAGACAGAATGAAGGAGAAATGGCATAAATTCCCCTGAGAAGAAGTGCAGCTGGGCTCTGGACGGGAAGAGTGAGTGGGCAGGGGACCTGCCACATTGTAGGAGTTAAGATGGAGAGAAGGTATGTCACTGGAACCCGGCATGTAATAAATCAGAGCTGCCAAGCAAAATGTCTGTCTTTCCTTTCTGCTTTGTAAATCTCCAAGAATGGCGAGTCGATGCTTGGCATCAGAAAGGACTGTGTTTTGGTGTCATTTGGTCCTGCCTGAACTCCCAGAATGCTTCCCCCAAGTGAGAAGCTTGCAGCTTGTGTCCCAGGGCAGCACGTGCGGGAGACTATTATTCGCACCCCAGTGAAACCGATCAGTCCGACTATCGGCTCCATTCTTTCCATCTCCCTCCTACGTGGTTTCTTGCAGCCTCTGCACAACGCACCATGCTCAGTCTGCCTGCATTTCTCCTGTCCCCGAATACACTGAAGCAACAGAAGCGAGGGACTGTTCATGTGGAAAAATGATCAAGCAAGCAGGTTTATCTCAAGGCACAGACAGCCTGAAATGAGGGAAGATTTATTCCCCTCCAGGAAGTGGGAATGGTTTGAGCATTCTGTCCAGTCCAGACTCCACCCTGAGGGGGCCCCGTGCTACCCAAGCTGAGGTAGGATTGAAGTGACAAGTTCTGAGAATTAAGAGAAAAT
>NW_007728344.1:225759-226998 GCF_000696425.1 Galeopterus variegatus
CCCCGCTGACCCGGCGCCAGCCTCTTTCTGGAACTGCAGCTCCCCGCACTTTGGCAAACTCCTCTCCTCTCTTCTCACTGTGTTTCTTTGTTTCTATCCAGGAGTTGTGGAAATCACAGGCCAAAAAGCCTCTCCTGGAGAAGGCAGAATAAACACCTCACATATATTTTTCACCTGCTGTGACAGTGGGCTCGCCGGCACTTTACAACAAGGTGTGCTCCAGCTAAAACTGAGCAGTTTGCAGAGGTATAGCCATCCTGGCCAATTCTTTGTGCAAGACTGCCACCAGCTCCTGCAGCGTCTCCACCCTCAGGCCTGGTTCTGAACCCTGCAAGTGTCTGCTTGTACCGCCAACTGCACTTAGCCGCTGGATGCCGTTCCTGCCTTTGAGACAAAGGATCCATTATCCACCAGCTCAGGGTTCCCCAGGTATGAGGGAAGAACAATAGGCATTTAGTCTCACCTTTGTTTCATTTTGCAGAGCAGAGGCTATTTGGAGAGACCTGAACTTCACTTGTTTCCTCAAAAGCATAAAGGAGAAATTCCACGCCTTGACTGGCCCCTGCCTCAAGTGAGCGTAGGGTTAGGAAAGCACAAGTTTCTTTAATCCCAATGGAAAGCGCCAGCCTGGTGGCAGTGTGGAAGCCTGTGTCACCTTGACACTGACCTGGCCCAAACAAATAAGCAAGCAGAGTTTTGGTGGCCTTCTCTCATTTGCAAAATGAGGGCTCTGGATTATTAACCTAAAACCAAGTATACAAAATTTAGTGTTAAAAATTAATACTGATAATGAAAATAATTTTTTTTAGGACAGCGAGGACAATATCTGAACCCAATGTGCTCGGGCTGTCATCTGTGACTGAGGAGACAAAATCAGGGGACCTTNCCCCGTGCTACCCAAGCTGAGGTAGGATTGAAGTGACAAGTTCTGAGAATTAAGAGAAAATGACAATGTACAGATCCCAAAAGACACCCAGGGTTTCCAAATAGCATCAACAGTAGGTTTCTAGGAGGTCACAGCTTGATGTCCAATCTACAGCCTCTAAAGCCCCGTGGGGTCACAGCCTGGCTTCTGGGCCACAGAAGTGCTGGGGGACGCCACTGCTCATCCCCAGAGAGCCCATGTGTCTGCGTGTTAAATAAGGCCAGGCACACGGGGCTTTTCCCGAGGACAAGGCTGAGCAAGGCCCCTGGAAGGGAGATTGGTTTAGAGTCTCCATGACTCACATTTTCCCTTTA
>NW_007728344.1:228327-230751 GCF_000696425.1 Galeopterus variegatus
ATCTGAACCCAATGTGCTCGGGCTGTCATCTGTGACTGAGGAGACAAAATCAGGGGACCTTCTCATATCTATCTTCTCCTTTCTTCTTCCCGCAAGGCATGTGCTAGGTTTTTCATGGAAGAATTCGGCTGCCACGTAAAATCTGCATAGTTTTCCAGACTCTGCACAGGCCAGACTTGGAATGGCTTTTGCACGTTAACTCTCTTCCTACCCCTCTTTCTCCCAGCCCCGTCCATCTGCAAACACAAGTACCAAGTCGGAACCTTAAAAATGGCAGGTGAAGCAAACGAAACCCCAGCACAGTTGGCAAAAAGGTCTAAATCCTCGTGACTTACACATTTTGTTAAAAAAGAAAGAAAATTTAAAAAACAAAAGAAAGAAAAGCAACATAGAAGTGAACATATAATATAAAAAAGCAAATCAGGCCAGTTGGCTCAGTTGGTTAGAGCACAGTGTTGATGACACCAAGGTCAAGGGTTCAGATCCCCATCCCAGCCAGCCACCACCCTCCCCCGGCCCCCAAAAGCAAATGATCCACGATAAAGGTAGAAAGAATCCTTTCGCTTTTCAGAAAAGCTGTGCCCAACACGTGTCAAGCCTCTCCATCCTTTCATGTATCGGTGGGGAGAACAGCCTTGTGTTTATGGCTTTTGTTAACAGTATGGAGGTGTTGACCATGCTGCCCCTCTTCTTCCTGGAGCTGTACATATCCTCCACTGGACTGTCAGACAGGCAGAGGGGGCTGGTGCACACCCCATCACAAGGCCACACCCCAACCATCCCGGCTTCTGGGACAGGGGAAGAGGTTTGAGATGAGGTGAGACAGGCTCATGGTGCTGTCTATCCCTTGCCATTCCCTTTACCAGGGACACAGGCAAGCCCTTCTAGCCTCTTGGCTCAAGCTGCTAATCCCAGCTAGTTCTGAACTTCTCCAAACACAGCCTAGACCTGACTTGATTCCTCAGCAGGCAAATCCTCAGTGCTTGATATTAAACCAAAGAGGTTTCCCAGTACTAGTGTCCTTATAGTCTAGACCAAATACCACTTGGACGCAGAGGGGTGTGTTCAGAAATATAAAAATACACACTCGCAGTAATAAAGAGGCATCAGACACTGCCTTCTGGAGCTTACCCAGAGATCTTTCTTTCGTCTGGTTGGTCGACCTCACCACAGGAAGGCTCGCTCGAGTCCGGCTGCCTCTGGAAAAAGGACTTGGAGCTTCCCCCTCAGACATGGCTTCCAAAGAGTCACCGGACGTCTCTGATAAATGCTCGATTGGGTCACCCAGACTGGGAGGTTGAGGACTGTGAGACAGTTTGGGGCTTCTCGTCTGCAAAATACATTTTAAAGAAAGTGGGAAAATAAACTTGTTAATTATGCTGAAAATATTTTTAATGTCATCTCTGCTAATCTGGAAAAACAAAATGTATGGCAAGGAGAGAAAGTCTATCATAAGGGCTGGATAGAATAAACCGAAGCCCCAGTGGGTAAAAGTATCAGTTATGAAAGTTGCTGGAAAAAAAAATATTGTTCCCTGAGTATTCCATTAAGATTGTTATCACTGTATAAATGCCATTTCGAACAGGGAGTTGAGGACAAGAAGCCACATTATAGGAAAGAATGATGGCAAATCAATTCCTTTTGCTGGACAAATTATAACAGTTGTTATCACATCAGATGGGAATGTACGCATTTCTATCCACCCAACAGGGATGATGTACTCACACCAGAGTAAACCGAACACAGCCCGTCCTTCAAAGTCTCACATCAAGTCTGTTTTCAAAACGAGCAAACTAAGATAGTGAGGGAGATATTTATACTATACCACAGATGAGTTTTTTATTTTTGAAGCAGAAATCCCCTAAATAAGATTATATCTACCTTTGGTTATTACTTACCTTGCCAATCAACAAAAAGTATCTATAATAACTTGAACCAAACACACAGCACATAACTGAATTTCTTTCAGTTATCCAAACTGTAATGGTAGGGGTTGAATGTATGAAATGCTCATGATCTATCAGTCAGTGATAATCCTTGAGTGTGAACTGCAGATTGAGCACCGTGGGAGATTCAGAAAAACAGACAACACGTTGGCTGATGTCAAAGCGTTTCTAAGCTAACTGGTGAAATTAGTGAAGAACCACAAATAATACAAGGTAGTGCACAATTAAGTATAAACTGTGAACTCAACACCTATTGAGCTCCTACTGTGTTCCAGGCACTGCATTAGGTACTGGGTACAGAATGATGCCCCCAAACAGACAGGACTCTACCCTTATGGTACCTGGAGTCTAGTCAGGGGACACACATTACAGACAATTTAAAGATGCAATGACGGGCCGGCCTGGTGGCGCACTGCAACAGTGCGCTGCTTGGGAGCGCGGTAGCGCTCCCGCCGAGGGTTCGGATCCCACATACAGA
>NW_007728344.1:231379-251466 GCF_000696425.1 Galeopterus variegatus
AAAAAAAAAAAATAAAGATGCAATGACAGTGTGCAACCCAGATTGGTAGTGGTGGTGGTGGTGGGGTGTTTATGGGTAGACTATTGGAAAAGCACATAAACTTTGATCTCAAGGAAGAGGGAAGTTGGGGGCAGGGGCCAAGACAGAGGGTAGGGAAGAAAAGAGAGAAAGGGATTCCAGGTGCAGGGAACAGCACGTGCAAAGTCCCCAGGGCAGAGAGAAGTGGCAAGCCTTGGAGGCTTGGCAGGGCAGAGGCCAGATCACACACAGCCTTAAAGTCATGGTGAGAATTCTCAGTTTGGCTCTAAGGTGACAGACTGCCATTGAGGTATTTAGACAGGGAAGAGGGGTGAGGATAGAATCAGATAGAATTTTTGGAAGATCACTCTGGCCATTGTGCAGAGATCAGAGATTATACAAGAGTACATTAAAAAGTTCATGGAAAGGTTTGTATTATCTTTCAACTCTATTTTTCCATGAACCTTTTTGAAGTACCCTTGTATATGTGAAAAGTCAGAGAAAGGGAGCTAGCAAAACTGGGGCGATCTGGCTGAATGAATGCATTATTTCGGCTTTCTCTTTTACCACCCACCCTTGATTTGCATTATATGATTCCAGGCACCTTATGGGAGGTGAACTGATCTGAACTAATCAGGCAGATGAGTTTCCTCTTGCTAAGATCCCAAAGGTGCTGATGTGCTGGTGGAGGATATAGGCAGTCCCCACAGCTGGGCTTTTTGGTTGGTTTGCATTCCTTAATGTCCTTTAAGTCTTCCTAAGGCTGCCAATGCATTTTGAAGTTAAGCATGAAAGCACTTAACATTCAAGGCAGGGCCAGCTCCTAGGGGTACAATCTGTGCCATCACATGAGGACCTGTACTCAAAAGGGTTTGTACTTGCCTTCATGATCTGCTGCGGCTGTCTTGAAATTCTTAATAATTTTTTGAACAAGAGACCCTGAAAATTATGTAGTGGGTAGCACCGCAAGGCTTTGGCTACAGATCTCTTTAAGGGATGCCCCAGGTATGCCTGACATTCTAGGGGAANAAGGCTTTGGCTACAGATCTCTTTAAGGGATGCCCCAGGTATGCCTGACATTCTAGGGGAATGCTTTCAGGATGGGATGGTCAGCTTTTTCCCCTCTTATTGACAGTACAAGGAGACCCCTCTTGGCAGCAGCACTATTACATCATCTAAACATCCGTACAGGCTTTGGCTACAGATCTCTTTAAGGGATGCCCCAGGTATGCCTGACATTCTAGGGGAACCCTTTCAGGATGGGATGGTCAGCTTTTTCCCCTCTTATTGACAGTACAAGGAGACCCCTCTTGGCAGCAGCATTATTACATCATCTAAACATCCGTATCTTGCAACACCTCTCAGAACCTTTCCATAGAGGGAAACAGCAAAAAGGTCAGTACATCCCCCACCACCATTCCCCACATTCCTTAATGGATGTGGCTTCAGGGAGAAGCCTGGGTGTTCCATAGGAAACTCAGCTCAGATTGCATGCCAACATCACGGCCAGAAAGGACACCCACTAACAGTCAAATTTTCTCTTCTGGTTAACTTTTTGTGTGCAAGCCCCCAAAGTGGTTTACTCCCAGACTTATTTTTCATAAAGTCTACTTCTGTTATGGGGATCTGGCTTTGGCACTCCTGAAGAGTATTATTTTACTAGGAAAATCATCCCTAAATCACTGCCCGGTTCACCAAAATTTAGACAAATTCATGTGATCTTCAGTGAAACAGCTTCCTAGTTATTATGCTCAGCAGAATGCCAAGCTAAGATGTCCTCCTCCCTACCTTCAAAAAAAAAAAAAAAAAAAGACATTCAGGTTAGCAAGTTAGCCAAAAAATACTATTACTTTAAGCAACATGGCTACATTTACCACCTCTGCTGTTTGGTCATCTTTGCAGCCTACGGCAGACACATTACATTCAATGAGCTGTCATTTTCCATTGCAAAACGCAATAATCCTTGAAGAAAATCAAAATCGAATCTCTATTTCTTGTTCAGGGTCATCCTGGTGCTAGGTATGCATAAAAAAAAAGGCACATGGGCTAGATCTTTTTTTTCCTAACTTCCTATACATAGCTATTCTATTCCAAATGTAAATTCCTCTTGTTTTTATGTCATTCATTTTCTCACTGAAAACACTCACTGCATATTAGCAATCTCCTCACACAGGGCACCCTCCCCTCTGTGCAGCTTGCTGCTGAGACACCATTTAGTTCAGAGAAAAGATAACGGAAATTGCTGACAGTAGTGCCAGATACCCTGTGATTTGATATATTGGGAAAAAAAGTCAAGAAGCATTTAGGACAGGAACTCTGTACTCAGCTCAGTTCCAGGCACTGGGGGTTATGAGTGCTGTATATGGCTCTTGAGCTCACAAAGTATTTCAGGTATATTTTGGGACCAAGGATAATATACACGTAACAGTTGGACAACAAGAGCTAAGAGGTGCCTCTCCATGAGTGCAGAAGGGGCTTGGGGAATATCTGCTGCCATTAAAAGGTGGATTGGGGGCCGGCCCGGTGGCGCACTGGATAGTGCGCTGCTTGGGAGCGCGGCGGCCCTCCCGCCGAGGGTTCGGATCCCACATACAGACCGGTTCCCGCTCACTGGCTGAGCGAGGGGCGGGCGCAGTGCTGAGGGTTGCGATCCCGTTGCCGGTCCCGGTCCGGAACGGGCGCGACACTGAGGGTTGCGGTCCATTGCCGGACACGAGAAAAAAAAAAGACAAAAAAGGAAAAAAAAAAAAGGTGGATTGGGAGAGGAGAGGGAGGTGGCTGAGGGTTTACTCTGAGCTGAGTGGTAAAGAAATAAGTGTATGGCCACCACTCCCTGCCCAGTCACCACTGATTGAGCCACACCGTAGCCACCTGATCTTAGCTGGGTCAATCA
Source organism: Galeopterus variegatus (assembly GCF_000696425.1). Classification (NCBI taxonomy): domain Eukaryota; kingdom Metazoa; phylum Chordata; class Mammalia; order Dermoptera; family Cynocephalidae; genus Galeopterus; species Galeopterus variegatus. The sequence goes on from NW_007728344.1 coordinate 234,291, forward strand.
CATTCTCTCCCCTGGAAGTGGAGACCTGCGACAGAGGATCTATCAGTGTCTCTTGAGAACTTGCAACGTGAGGTCATTTGAAGCTAAGGCTGAAACGGACAGGGAAAGTGAAACAGACAAAGCACACAGAGAGAAAGGATGAGGCAGATGCGTGTAGGAAAACAAGGATGGGAGACCCCGTGACACCCATGGGAGAGCCCAAAGGACAAAGAGAGCAGCAGTCTGGGTTCCTGGGCTTCCCACGTCCTGTTTCCAGTACACTCTGAGGCTCTTCCAATTAATTCTTCCAATTAACTCCATTTTTGTTATTATATTAGTTTGAGATGACTGCCTTGCAAGCAAACCATCATTGACAAACACCAATTCTAATGGTTCCTCCTGCCCAGGCTGCTATGGTGCCCACATATTTATATTATTAGTAATAAACATGGAAAAAGCTAAACTCTGAAGCAGTAGTTCCCACGATTTTGTATTTCGTGGATTAAAATATTTAAAAAAAAAATTATTGGAGAGGGGGAGGTTACAATACAGGAATGTTGATTTTATTTTGCAAAGTTAGAAACATTAAAAAAATAAACCCTTACTCTCTGTAGTGTCATTATTACTATAAAAAAGGAAATATATTTTAATACCAAAAAAGGGAGGCAGTATACTCACACAATTTCAGATTTCATTTGGTGAAAAGTCTTTATGTTGGAGTTACTCTTCTCATTTTGCCTCAGGTGAAGTCTTTTCTCTAGCAAGGTCTGTCTGAAGCCTCTGCCCTAAGCTACTGAGTGCACAGCCGCCCCTAACAGGGGAGGAGGAGGATGGGCCAAGCCAGGGATGGTGGACACGCTCTCTGAGCCACCTGCACCAGACGCAAGGGTCTATAAAACTGGATTTCTCTCCTTGCTCCATGGAGACTCATGACACAATCTCTCTCTGTTTCCATCACAAACTTACAGAGATTTCCCCAAATCATCAGGTGTCTCCAAACCTACAAACTCAAATGGGAAGTCCTTTGGGGTCAGGCAGGAAAGGGGTGATATGTATAATCAGGCCACTGAACCACCTGAGAGAGCAGGTGTAATAGGCATCATGCAGCTCTCCCCTCTGCTTTATCTGCAACGTGTGCAGCCCCGCTCTCCAGGAATATTCTCTTCCTAATGAAGGGGTGAGGGAAGAGACAAAGGAACTAACAATGCCAGTGCCTGCTGCACTGTGCCTGTGATTGACACGTGGAAGTCACATTTGCCCCTCACTGTGACTTCATGATACTGGTTACCATTGAGAAAACAGAGCAGGAGTCTGGGAATGCTGGCTCTAGTTCAGCTACTGCCCAGAACCGGCTCTTTCCCAGTCTCCTACGCTTGAGCACCTGGTTTCAGCCACTCTCAGCATGCCACACATTCACCCTCCCAGCTGGTAACTCCTTGCAAATGGAATACAGGTCTTTCCAATTTGGAGAACACCATCGCCATCACCACCACTGACGACAAAACTGCCATCTTCTTCTTGGTCCTGGGAAGTCACCTACGCTCCTCTTTCTCCCCAATTGGTAACCGTCTTCCCCCTTCTGGAAGCAACTCCAGATTCATTTTCCAAATGCCTTTACCTTCTAAGCCCAATCTAGGAAGAGAGACTTCAGGGTGACCTCTGTAGCATGAAGACACTGTTAACCTTCCCCCTGGGAAGACCTCAGAACTCAAAAGCATGGCAGTCTTCCCAGGAGGTTAGGAGTAGAAGTCCCATAATTTTTTTGTTTCTGACAATGACAAGGACAATATAAATTAATAATACCTCAAAAGATGAATCCGACACACAAATTATCCTCTATGGAGAGTACTGGCATGGCATGGTGCTTCTCTAAATAATGAGAAATTATCCTTTTCTGCACAGAGGGGTCCTTGTCATTTGTTTGTTGGCATCCGTAGGAGGGTACTGTGCCTGGTGAGAGCGAGGTGGCCTGGTTCCCTATGCCAGAGCAGCGGGTACCCGTGGCGGCTCTAGGTGGGCTGTCAACGGGCAGCGACAACTTGCCATCACTGCCCTTTCATCTTTCTGATCTGATAATGAAATCATACACACGGGGAAGGGAAATGTGGAAACAAAAGACCCAGTTGTACTTTGCTTGACTGCTGAATCGTCTGATTTTACTCCAGACCAAACACCATTCTGTTTTCACAGGTGAAAATCATGAATAATGTCTGGGTACTCTTCAGTGGAAGAGGGAGGACAGTGTTGAAATATTAGCCTTGAAGAAACAGGACATAGACTGAGTTTATTGAGGATAATTCATCAAAATAAATCCTAGAGAAAATGCTTCCCCTCTGTCCAAGTTAGGGAAGGGACATACTAATTTGCAGAGCTCAACTTAAGGTGGGAGATGTATGAGACCCTCACATATGTACAGTTAGAAGTTGGCATTAAAACAGGGCTTTGTATCCATCTTGTTGAAAGGACCCAAAAGTTCCTGGTTACTTGTAAACCTGGCACTCAGTTTTGTGTGTTTATATCCTACTGTGCATGAACAGCAGGACCCGAGTGCTTGCGCCCAGGTTTTCTATTAATAACAAAAGATGATTTACTCTCCTCTGCAGCCACTCCTCTGAGTCTTTCGTGCCCAGCTCACCCAAAAGTGAAATAATTGTAATAAAACTAACTACAGTTCTCCCTCACATTTGTATTGCAGTTCTCACATCCACCTGCCGTGGTGGGAAGTAGTCAAGGAGCCCTGCGGAGACCAGGGCCCCCCACTGCTCCAAAAGCACAGCTGGCTGTGGGTCCCTGGACTCACCTGAGAATGGCAGGTAGCCTAGCCAGGGGATCTCAGTTGATGCTGCCACCTGGGGTGGGTTTATGTAAAGACAGGAAGAGGGATGGAAGCCAGGTGTGCCTCATGGAGCGCTTTGTCTTTCTTTCCAATCTCAGTTCCAACCCAGCACAGACCTGAAAGACTCAAAGCCTAGAAGGAGGAGCAGAGAATGAGAGGAAGGTGGCAGCATTGTGGATTGTAGAAAGGATTCTATAAGCAACTTTAGAAGCTTAGACCTTCCTTTTTTTTCTGGCGGCTGGCCGATATGCAGAACTGAAGCCTTGACCTTGGAGTTACAAGGCTGTGCTCTAACCAGTGAGCTAACTGGCCAGCCCTAGAGGCTTCGATCTTCCGTAGTGACATTTGTTAATTCTCCTTGAAGCTAGAGTATTGTGGAGTAGGGATGGCAGAGAAAAGTTCAAGTCCTTGGATGGTTCATTGTTTGTCAACTTAATATTTTGCTCCTTGAATCTTTAATAGGAGTACCTAGCAACTAGAAAGTTCTTTTCAGCTGAAGTCAGACTTTTAACTAGGTTTGAGTTGAATGTTTGAGAAGTGTGAGAAATGGAATTAAAGTGTCTGAATGGCATGGTTAAACCAACCACATCAATTAATGAGTGTCTTTAATAGGAGTACCTAGCAACTAGAAAGTTCTTTTCAGCTGAAGTCAGACTTTTAACTAAGGTTTGAGTTGAATGTTTGAGAAGTGTGAGAAATGGAATTAAAGTGTCTGAATGGCATGGTTAAACCAACCACATCAATTAATGAGGATTAGGAATGAGTCATTCCAAATACATTTGCATGTGGGAAAATTCATTACATTTCTGAATTCTCTGTAGCAAATTAATTAGGATGAAGTAAAACTTCATTAAGCCAATGTTGCAGTGTTGATTTTTCTTTTCAAAATAGAATGTAATCTGAAGCGAACTGAATACCTTGGCTAGTCGGACACCCCACTGGTTCTGGCAATTAACATATTACATAAAGCTACGTTTGCAGGTTCATTTTCTGAACCTCAGCATTTCAATTTAGGTGTAAAGGGTCTGAAAATGGGAATGAAAAAATATCATCAATGCCTCTAGCTCTAACTTTCTTTTCTCTTTGAGTTTAGTCTCTAACTCCAACAGCATTGCCAAGAATGAGAATAAATCTGATCTCCTAGTAAAGCATATTGCACATGGTGAACATTTCAGCAAATATTTGTTCATGATGATAAAATGCAAGCATGGCAGTCTTTTAAACATTAATGCTATGCAACTATGTTGCATACACTTCAAGACAAAAACAGAAAACTAGATCTTAGCACGTCCAAGCTACATATTTCTATAGAGCAGGTGCTATAGGGTAAATAATTGGAAGAAAATTTTATTGAACTGTTTTTTTCTGGGTAACATGATCTTTTCTTCTTTGCATGATGTATATCTTAGAGGCATGAAATTTTAGAACTGAAAGGGATGTTAGATATCACCTAGCTCAACCTCTGGCCTTACAGATAAGAAATCCGTGACTCCATAAGGTTTGAATCTGCAAACAGACTGCATGGGAGTCTATTCACCATGAGTCCCAGGAGATTCAGAGGCTCTTACCTATTTTTATTGGACCAGACAACTCTCCCGGATTTCTTCACCACCCCAAATGAGGGAATAGTGCTTTTCCTTAATATGATGAGAATAAACTTCTCGATAGCTGCTGAAGCCAAGCCAGAATAGTTTTTTTTTTTTTTTTTTTCCTTTTTTCGTGTCCGGCAACGGATCGCAACCCTCAGTGTCGCGCCCGTACCGGACCGGGACCGGTAACGGGATTGCAACCCTCGGTGTTGCTCCCGCACCTCGCTCAGCCAGTGAGCAGGAACCGGTCTGTATGTGGGATCTGAACCCTCGGCGGGAGCGCCACCACGCTCACAAGTGGCGCACTGTAGCAGTGCTCCACCGGGCTGGCCCGAGCCAGAATACTTTGATTTGTAAAAATTTTAAAAAGGAATGGCTTTACACTGCAACGTCAGGGAACGAATCTGTACATATTATATCTTTAATGGAATAAACAAACTTAGAGACAACTTAGGAGGCTGGTTAACAAATTACAATGTATTTGTACTCTGGAATATTATGCATAATAATAGTGGAATGTATCTGTACTCTGGAATACATTACAATGTATTTGTACTCTGGAATATTATGCATAATAATAGTCATAATAAAGGTGTTTTAAAGGAATTTTTTGGTATAATTTAGGAAATGGAAGCAATACACCCAAATATTAGCATTTGTTTTCTTTTGATGATATATTTTGGGTAAAATACTTTCTTTCTTTCTCCAAAATGAGAATATATTGATTGCATTTATAAATCAGAGAATTACTGAATAAGCATGATATCTTTAAAGAACAGATCGGGGGACGAGAAGATTTTCTCACAAAACATTTAGAATCCAAAAGGATTCCTGTGTTTAGCGACCTGAAGGTATTCATGCCCATTCCTGCCTTCTCTTGTGTATTCCGTATGACTGGGTTCCAGGCTAAATGACTTGTCCTTAGAGATAGCCCCTGAAATGAGGACACAAATGCATGGGGAAAGCACAGGAAGGGAAACACGTTTTGACCTTCATGCCACGCAAAATTTGAAAGGAATCCAGAATTGCAAGGACTTCCTATACCAAAAAAGGTACAATTAAGAAAGGAGAGCCAAAGTCATCAAATAAATTTTGGACATGCAGATTGAACTTCATTGTTTAAACAAGACAGACTTTCACATCTGTAGTTCTGATGTCATTACAGTAACTTAATTTTTATTTTTTTTTTGGCAACTGGCTGATACAGGGATTGAATCCTGGACCTTGGTGTTATTAGCACTATGCTCTAACCAACTGAGCTAACTGGCTAGCCCTATAGTAACTTAATTTTAAGTTTCCTAAAATTTGACTCCAGGTAAATTTGTAATTTCAGCAATTTTCTATAATCTCTCAAATATTTTCTACTTTTTAATCTCTTCATCATGGGTAGATGATACAATTCTCCTTTTTCCCTTTACGAGGTTTGGTTCTGCCTAGAGAAGCTGCTAAAGCCTATTGCCCTGCAGAAGGGACACAGGCCACTCACCAGATCAGAATGCAGGGTGGCCTTTTCAACTTCTAGGATTAGATGTCAACCTGCCACCTGCCTGTCTGGTGGCCTAGCTGTAACATGACACAGATGCTCTTCTGAAATAACACCTAGAATTGGCTGCTCTCTGACTCCCGCCCAAAGTCAGAAAGAGATAAAGGCTATTTAAAGAAGATAAGGCCTACCTCTCCCATCAGCTCTATTTAGTACCCTTCCATCAAGTTAGAAAGTTAGATCATCAGCAAGTTCCAAATCTGGATCGCATTAACTCAGACCCCCACCCATTTCAGACATACATTCATGCGATTGTTATTCAGTGCTCTGTTCTCCTCTTATATTTTTCCGACACAAAAGGCCAGATGAAGAATACTGCTTTTTACTTGTTGACCCTGCCTATTATGTCAATCAATGTCCCTTTGATGAAGGTGTAAGCAAATAAAGTTTCTTTTATTTAAGCAGCTGGCCAGTACAGGGATCCAAACCTTTGACCTTGGTGTTATCAGCACCATGCTTTCCCAAGTGTAAGGTTTCTTTTAGAATGTAAAAGAAGGAAAATGATTTTGCCTCATGAGGAATTAATAAGTACTACTTTTCCATATAATGTGAATTATGTAAAATATTACATACAATAGGAAGCTCAAAGCTAAATTTAACGTTCAAGCCAATCATAGTACCTATATTTGTAAATTTGCTGCTTCTTCCTATGAAGTTTTTCCTTTTGATTTTTAGTGTGTCCACCTTAAGGTAGAGGTTTCTTTATTACAAGCTGCCTTGAGTCAATCAATTAATTTATTCCTTCCTTCCTTTCTTTCTGAAATGAGCAAAAAATTAAACAAGCTTTGACTCCTACAATTCATTGGTTGAGGACTGAGCAAGGCAGCAGATGCCTTTGCAATTCAGAGTCAGGAATGTGCTTTAAAAGGCTTCAGGATAAAAGGCGTCTGTGTGTGGATTGCTGTCATTATAGTGACCAAAGCAAAGGGACCTTCTTGCAGGCTTTGAAATTTCAAGTAAAATACAACTAGCATAACGCATGGTGCCAAACATACTCCTTAGAAGGCCTCCTAACAAAAGCCCTTACTAAACCCATCCCTGCAGCCTACACTTCAATGCTTTCTGGAAAGGACGTGGGGCCCCAGGCCCAGGGCTGGTATCCCTAAAGCCTATCTGCATTTTTGCAAAACCAAAGGGGCTTTCCCCTATAGTAAAGGCGCCCACCCTCAGCGAGAACGTGTGCCCTGTCATGGGAGATCTTACTATGTCCTCACCACTCCACAGTGGGGAAGGCCACAGGAAGCCGGACCAGAGGAGCTATTTGTGGGTGCCCAAGGCCACCAAGTCTTCAGCCCACACACCCTGGGAATAGAGTTTGCTTTTACTTTCAAACTCACATTCCAAACACACATACACACCAAAACAACCTGCGCAATTTCCAGTTTAACGGACTGATTTTCAAATGAGAAAAAATACCTTGTAAAACTTCTGACTGGCTTTCTAGGCCAAAGCTTCCCTTCTTCCTCTAGACGTGCTATAGGAAAGAACACCAGGGTTTGGAGAGAGGGACGGATGACAAGATTGAGAATGAGAGGACTTACTCTTTTTATCACGTCATTTTGCAGAACACAGACTCCAACCTTGCCATGTACTGGCAGTGTGACCACACATGAAACCTTTCCGAACCTCAATTCTCACTTTTATAAAATAATCAGAATATCTACTTGATAGAGTTGTGGTAAAAGGTAATTGATAAAAATGCACAGGACAGCAATTTGTAAATTGTGAAAGACACAAAGCCTTTAGTTGTCCTTATGAATAATAACATGGTGTCACGGTGATTTGAATGAACCTTTCCGAACCTCAATTCTCACTTTTATAAAATAATCAGAATATCTACTTGATAGAGTTGCGGTAAAAGGTAATTGATAAAAATGCACAGGACAGCAATTTGTAAATTGTGAATGACACAAAGCCTTTAGTTGTCCTTATGAATAGTAACATGGTGTCACTGTCATTTGAATGGTTCTAGACAGTTCAACTCCCTACTGTACTCAGGAGGTCCCATGGCTTATGGGATCCCTGTGACAGGAAAACGACATAACTGTATCTACCTTACTGTATCCCTTACTGTATCCACCCTGCTGCTGTCTTGGCCCTTTGAGATCATAAATGGTTGCTTCCAATTTCAAAACAGAGTTTGACATCCTCAGAGGATCTGAGAGTTACTCGTTTACTAAAGGGGAGGCAGAATACCTTTGATTTCCGACCTTAACCTTCATCCTCAGAGGATCTGAGAGTTACTTGCCTACTACATCTCCCAAAACACNCTGTTCTGAAAGTGAGAACAGTCAATGGCAGTGTATAAGGCTATAGGAATAGCTCCCCACAGCATTCTTTTCCCCTTTCTGCATCTCTGTTTAGTGCACACTGCACGTGCAAGGACATCTTTAAGGTGCCTCTATTTTGCATGAACTGTAGATATGTGAAAATGATTGAGAACTCATGGAAAAAATTCAGAATGAACACCTGCCAGAATCGGGGTGCTGTAGGGCATGACCATGATTCTCTTTAGTATGTATAGCCCAACATTAACTTCTGTCTATTTGTATGGTCAGGAAGTTTCTATTTTGAGCCTGTTACCCTAAAAAAAGATCAAAGAGACTGATTATTAAGAAAGGAAAGGCGAAGAGGTCAGACTGATTGCTGGAGACTTTCCGAATGGGAAGGAGGTTACCTTTGCATAAAGCCAGACAGGTGGACATTTTCTAAGTGTAGTATGTTTCAGCCTACATGGTACGGACCAAATGGTCCTGACCTGAGCAAGTTCAGGAGATGATAGAGAAACTGTCCATGTTTAGGGGATAAAACAGATGTAGCAGCTGCGTACTGCAGTATTAGCAGGCACAGGTATCCAACACCGAGCCAAAGAGTTGCAGACTCACCCCACGCTCTTCCAGTTTTAATACTCTAAAGTGACTCAATAAACAAAATAGAGGACGTTGAGCTTTATGGGCAAATAAATAATAAGTTGAAAACTGACTCTGGGGCCAGACTGCCTGGAGTCAAATACCAGCTCTGCCACTAACCAGCAGTGTAGCCTCGGGCAGGTTACGTCACTTCTCTGTGCCTCAGTCTCCTCACTTGTAAAGTAGGGGATCACCGCTTATCTTCCCCACAGGGTTGCTGTGAGAAGTTACTAATTGGAAAGCATTTAGAACAGTGCCTGGTGTATAGGAAGTTCTACAGAATTGTATTTGTTCCTATCATCATTATTATTAAAATGTCATGTATGTCAGTAAAATGACCTGGACCCAACATTGGATGTATTAAAGCTGAGAAAATTAAGAGTTGCATGGCTCTGGGATTGTTAGAATAATGCAGGTTTGTGTCTTACTTCCACGAGTGGTGTGTCTTGCATAAGCTGGCAAGGAGGGGGGGCTCTTGCTGGAGAGGCGCACTTTTCCAACGACCGTGAAAAGATCCCTGACTTGCTCTTGTAGTACTGCTGATTCCACAATCCAATTTGTGGAAAGTAAATGAACTATTTTGAAGCAAGCATGCAATTAGCATTCCTTTTAACATCAACTCTCACAATTTAAAAAAACGCACATGTTTCAGAATGCTGCAAGCACTTTGCTTTGTAAGTTTTGAATCAGGGCTTGGAATAAACGGGGCAAAGCACAGGCAGTCCGGTTTAGTTGCTGACATGGATGATAATGCCACACAGAGTTGAGTAAAATGGCACAAGACGAGGTGCAACTCAATGCAGAAAAAGAAAAGATAGAGTACTAACTCGCTGAGATGACTCAATTTTCATCAAGTACCTTTGAATGTCAAGTTCAGCCTGAAGAGAGATCAGCATGCACTGCAAAGCCTGTGGACCAGGAGAAAAAGAAAAAAAATAATAAAAAATAGAAAAGCAAAGGGGGTGAAAACACGAAGAGAAAAGGAATAGGTTAACCGAATAGAACATTACTCATTCATGAGGAAATGTAGCCCAGTTAACCCCTCTCCCGCACGAAAAAGGAAAAGGTGGCAGTTCCATATTTTAGAAAGGAATGTTGAAAGCAAGCCCTAACTAGCGATCAGTTTTCCCCAAAATATCCTGCTACAGGCACACTGAATTTACCTTGTTGCATTAGAGAATGTGTCCCGTTGACCCATTGTCCCTGAGGTTGTCCCAGGGCTGCAGGAGCTACCAGAGCCTGCCCAACCCAAATGAAATACCTTCCTTAGTCACAATACAGTCTAGTGGTGAGCTCCAAGGCTGCCATCTTGACTACCACTGGCCACTGGGACACGGGCCTGTGAGTGCAGTGTTCTATATCTGAGCTTTGTCATGCAGGGTGACACAGCTGATGTGAACACGTATAGGAACAGAAGATCAGCATTATAATTCAGGGCATCAATTCTGATATCTGAAACTGGCAGATGCTAGAGCATGTCTTCAGTTTACAACGCTGACTGTGCCAGTATTTAAATATTTTAATTCTCTTTCATCCCACTGATGAATTTTTGGACAACTTAATTTTTTTTTTAAAACGACAGAAAAATATTTGTGTGTTTTAAAAAATGAAAATTTTCATAATCCTCATGCAAGAAGAATGACTTCCTTTTGCACCAAAATCAGCCAGTGAGGTATCACAGCTGCATATATATACGTGTACAGATATATCCATACAGACAACCGGCGTACGAGAGCCTCCAAATACCAACATAATCGAATTATGCAATATCCATGATCCATATCACCATTTTATATATCTCTATATAAAAAAATACATGTTTTATATATATATGTGTGTGTTTTTACTCATTTCTGAATAGCTTTATATTATTTAGAACCTAGTCCAACACATATCAGACACAAATATCACCAAGAAAAAGAACATTTAAATACTGATGGCTACACTCAAAAGCTAAAAATCCAAGAGAAGTCTCCAGATAAGAACTGTACTAAAACATTCTACCCAGAATGTACATAGAAGTTAAAAAAAAAAAAGTAAAAGAACTTGAAGGGACTTTTAAGAGAAAAAGAGAACGGTATCATTAGAAGAACTATTAGCCAGGCTGACCTCATAAAAGCCCTTTTCTAGGAGAATATATTCTCACTAGAAAGGTGAGGGTTGCTTTAGGGCCCTCTGATTTTCTGCTCCAAAGTTTATGAGCTTCATCGACTATGAAAGAAATACCCTGAAGTACACCACAAATAATAAGGCCCTGTAGGTGCACGGTAAATAAAAGTGCAAGATAAAAACAGGATGATAGATATGAAGAGCTGCTGTGCACAGGCAATAGGGAAAACGTGGAATTTCCATTACAAGGAGATGGTGAGTAACACGGGCTGGGGACAGAGGACCAGGAGAGAGACAGCCCTGCACAGGGACAATTGGGAATGGGAGGAGGTCCTGGAGGAGATCAGAGCCTCAGGGAGACTACCAGGAGGGGCCAAGAGACCCCAGCCTCACTCTGCAAGGCGACTCTCATCAGAGGAGCTTACTACAAAGAGAAGGGAATACTTGGAGAAAGGGGGACAGGGCAAGTTGCTACAGCAGTTGTTTTAGGCAAGAATCATCTGAAAGTCAAGAAAGTGGGGTCAAGAGAATCCCATGAGTGGTCAAAGGCTCCAATCTTTGGGGCAAACCCCAACTCTACTGGGTGTATTTTTTCTTGCCTTCGCTGAGGTCACGGAAATCTAGAAGCTAGAAAAGCCTCCCAGCCACAGAGCAGGGAAGGACCAGGGGTACTGGAGAGGCAGGAAACCCTCTTGGAAGATGCAATGCATCCTACGGAGAAGAAGCTCAGAAACTTGAGGCCAAAGGAATATTAGTTTCTATAATCACAGATGAGTTTTCTCAGGATTACAAAATGAAACTCACAGCGACCCTTTTTTTCACTTCTCAGTAGGTTCCAACTGTGTGAAAAAGGTTTTGAGCCCTATAAGGTTTGAGCCCAACAGTAAAAAAAGCAGAGAAAGAAAACTGGATTTTATAAGCATCTCACATGCACCAGCTAAATCAAGTGTGTAGAACTTTGAAGCCTGATTTATTTATAACTTTGACTATTCCTAAAAAATAAGAGTAGGTGGGAAATGAGCTGAGTGTTTCTGATAAACTACTGGTTATCAATTATAATGATAATACAGTAGTTTGTCAAATCCAACGAGGTGACATTGAGATTAAAGGAATGTTACTGGGAAAACATGAAGACTCAACCACCTCAAGGAAACAGCTGGAGTGGCAAAAATTATGCTGTAAAGATTAAACAGAAGGACATTTATGATTTCAATGATTCCTAATAAATTCAATGGCTATCATAAGAGGAAAACGGCAAAAAGAAACTACAGAAGTTGCTGCTATACTGAATCGTACTTGAGGTCTCTTTGAAAGGCTAAGTGTGGCAGGAAGGAAAAGGGTTCAAAGTTTCTTTCCTAAGACCAAGACAGTGCTGATGGGCCTGAGAAAAGCTGATCAGAAATAGAAAATATTGAGTAAATGTCTAGTGCACAGATGTAGCATAGAGAACCAAAAATGTATGCCACACACAGTATTTATAACACTTTGAATGATAAGCAATATTTATTTTTCTCCTTTTGCCATGTCTATTTCTCAACTTTCTATAAAACAGAGAATCATAAAATAATGTGAAAAGTATTGATATAGGTGGCAAGAGTGGAATGTTGGTCTCTAATGAGCAACGGTGACGGGTAAACGGCAAGGAACTTTAGAGACTGCTAAAATTTAAAAACTCACTCAAAGTTCTGGTTCTGTTCAGACATTAAAGATTTTCTGACATATGTAGAGTAAACTCTTTACATACAGTCAACTTTTGACTCCTTGGGGGCAATTTAACCAGTAAGGAGACTAACCGTGGTAAAAGAAAATGCATTCATGAGAAAATACAATCCATGAAAACATCTCTGTATTAGAAGTTCTTTAGAGTTTGCAATTTTACAGCAATCACTAAATCCTCCACCATATCTTCTTAGATTTTTATTCATGTTTCTAAATCCACGAAAGCATATTTCCTTTTCCTTTCTTCTTTCATTGTTAACATCCTTATTCTCTANAATCCACGAAAGCATATTTCCTTTTCCTTTCTTCTTTCATTGTTAACATCCTTATTCTCTATTTTACCAGTGGAGAATTTTTAGTATTAGTCTCCACTTAGCTCAAGATTCAAGGAATGCAAACTGTTACTTTTATCAAATTTCTAAAAGCCCACTGTCTCCCTGCGTTTGAAGTTCCGTAACAGCTATTTAATTTCCTTAAGCCTGACTTTCCTCATCAGTAAAGTGGGGATAATAACAGATAATAACAGGTTGCTGGGAGAATGAAATGAGACTGAGGCATGCAAACACCATGCCCAATTCCCAGCACAGACTAAGAACACAACTGTTCAGGAACTTGACACCTTTAAAAAAAAAAAAAAACGCATTATCAAAAAGATGCTTTACTTTCACAAATGCCTAACAGTAAATATCAAAAGTCTTAAAATTTTGCATCCCCTTTGGATTCAGAAAAATCAAAATGACTATAAGAAAATATTATTTTTAGCAACTGACCCTAAGAAAATATTTTACAGTAATCCGTAAGGAGGCCCGTGTGGTATCAGGTTTGCGTGCACACAATGAAACCAACAAACTAAGCAACCACTAACAACGACAACAAAGCCCACTCTGTGACAACATGGAAGTTCACACATATAATTAAGTGGATAAAATCATATTAGAAAAAAATAGCATGTGCTTTTGATTTTCTTTGAAGACATATCTTTGTGAAGTCTATATGCCTAGAAAAAAAACAGCAGAAGGATATACAGCAAAGTATGTGTAGGGGTATTCTATCTAGGTCATAGAATTGTAAATAATAATTCTATTCTTAATCTATTCTTTCTAATATTTCTAGAATATACATGTATTACTTTTGTAATAGGAAAAACGGTAAATTATTTTTAAAAGTCACCTGGGAGGGCTGGCTGGTTAGCTCAGTAGGTTACAGCACAGCCTAAGACACCAAGGTCAGAGGTTCAGATCCCCATACTGGCCAGCCACAGCAAAAAATTTAAATGAATGAATAAATAAATAAATAAATGTCACCCGGGATTTAGCATCAAATTACTTGTGCTTGCTTTTCTGATTTGTTTCCAACAAACTTAGCATTAAATGTGATATAAATAGCAACAGATGAATTTAAAATGACAGAAGAAAACAAGAATTTATTTATTTGAGAGCTTAAATGAGAAGACCAATAAGATGACATCTAAATGCACAGCCTCTTCATTACTTGTAATCTTGCTATCGTTTTGTTTCCTCATGTTGATTATGTATCAGTTGTACCACGAGGGGGTGCCCTGAACTTAGTAAGTACAGTGCAGTCTCCAGCATGATGGAAAAAAGCAGCTGAAATCCCAAATTTAGGAGGAAACAAGACACACTCCACACTGGCTGCCTTGGCTCAGTCTTCATCCTCTTCAATGTGCCTCACAGAGCCCCTTGTTCAAACGCACTTTATATCCGGTCCATGAAAAAACTATAATGTGCTGACTCTGCTGGCATAGTTAACACCAATGATAGAAGGGAGAGAGTTGATTGCTGCGAGTCTAACAAATTTGATCAAGTTGTTATTGAAGAATCAAAAATCAGTCACCCCCTGTGACACACAACGGAAGAACATGACAAAAGCAAATGTTCAGGAAATAGTCTTAGAAGTAATTCTATCCTAAAGACACACAGTCTTATTAGTAATTTGAGGACCAAAGCAATTTTAGGTTATTTGGGGTTAAAAAAAAAAAAAAGTTGCTCAATGGAGAAATCCAATTCCTTTTCTAAATGTTTAAAATATTAAAGATGGAATAACATTATGCAGCCTTGTGAAACCTTACAAGTCCATGCTAAGATTTTTTATAATTGATATGACAATAATCTAAAAATATAAAATAAAATCTGAGGGTAAACAAACAAAAAACTTCTAACTGAAAGCAACTTTTACCAACAAAGAGTTCAGAACAGATATCCCAAGAATTTCCAGCTTCCTAAGAAATCCTAGGAATCCTAAGTAATCTTATAGTGAACATAGGACAGTGGTTGAGAGTGTAACTTTTGGAAGGAGACAGAACTGAGCTTGAGCCTCGATTTCAACACTTAGTATCTGTGAGAGCGTGGGCACATGACCTTGAGCATGTTTCATGTGCAGTTTCCTCATCCATAAGATAGTGATCATAGTAATAATAATATTTTTATTACAGTTTGTTGTATGAAATGAGATAACTTATGAAAAATGCTAAAGCCAGTGCCTGGCACATAACACACTGCTTGGCTTATTAAGAGCCTGATGATAAATATTCTGACAACTACAGCTCCTGTAGACAGTATGTGGCCAGTGGGAACATCTGAACCTCTCTGTGTTCCTGTTTTTATGAGTCAAAGTAAGCAGTTTTTCCAAACAAACAAACAAACAAAACACAAATATACTGGCATACTTATGCATACAATGAAATGCTGGCTTTCAAACTAGTGGCTTTGAGGGTTGCACAATTATTCTTCTGAACTTGCCATTATATCCAAAAAAAAAGATTGCAAAGTAAACCTGTCATACCCAGGCTGGACATCCAGCTGGTTCTCACTATAGCCACATCACTGTATATGGCCATTGTTCCGACTGGACAAGCCATGCCACAGCAGCTGTTAAACACTGTAATATTAACCCTGGTCACTCATCTTCAATTCTGAGTCTTAATATCCATCCTTCCTTCTTCATAGAGAATGAGACTAAAATGATATAACAGCTTTATGAAAGATTTGAAATAGTGAATATTCTCATGCAAATGAAAGGTGGTTTTAGGATGAGCAAATATACCAGCTAACGATTTATAAGATGACTGATTTACCGTTAACAAATCTCAGAGTTCTTTCCTAAGCCTCACATTCCCAGTTAATAGGGAGGGAAACAGAAGTGAGCTCAGCTGGAAGTGTCCCTGCCCAGTGTCTGGGAAGAATTCACCCAGGTCATCTCCACAAGGGTGACAGATATTCTCAGAACTGTCCCAACTAGGTGCAGCCCATGCACTTCAGGACAACCGGTTCCTCGAGGACTCTATTTTTTCCTCTGTAGAGCTCGCCACCACCTGACACCCTAGATTTTTCACTTGCTTGCTTGTTCTTGTCTGCCCCCTCCCCCACACACCCGCAGGCACTGGAATGTAAGCATCACGAGGGTAGGGATATCTACAGCGCTCAGTTTTCACTTGCAGAATGAATGAATGAATGAATGAATGAAAGGTCCTTGGGAGCATTGGTCCTCGGGAGCCTTGGCTTTGTACAGCGTGCTTGAGACAGGGGCTAACCTCCTGACAATAAACTACCCAGTTGGTTCTGAGGAATTCAGATGCACGCCCCAAGCAGTGGTGCCTACAGCCTGGAGCTGGCCTAGATCTAGTCCAACACGTAGGCCCACCAGCCAACCTGCCGGGGCCCACTTCCAGCTGCAGATCGTGCTCCACCCAAGAGCATTTCAATCTCTCTCCCCAACGCCCCTGTGTTTTATTGCTTCTTGGCTGTTCTCACACCTTCTTGAAAGGAGGAAAATATCCACCCGATATGAAATTTCTATTTGGCAGGGTTTCTCTTCAATTTTCACCAAAACCCTCCTCCTCGGAACACTAAAGTTAAACAAAACACTCAGGACCCCTGAAGGAAAAAAGAGCTTCCAAACACCAGATTTCTCTTTCGCCCTCATTATGATAAAGGCTGTGTGGTACATTCCATCCTCGCTGCCATAGCTGCCTGTGGGTGAGCTGTTGCAGGGGAGTCAAGCTTTGAGCTGGCACGGCAGGTGCCACTTAGCGCTGACCTAAGCCATGGTCCCAGCAGGACTTGTTTAGGAGCTGCCTTCTCAAGCTCGAAGCCTGGTTAAAGGCGAGAATTTTAATTGGGGGAAGAAGTGGGGTAAGACATGGGGGCATTTATTGAAGCCAATCAGGAATGTGCTTCTGATTGCCCCTTTTCTGTCACAGAAATCAGGCCCTGAGTCTAAAACCTCACAGATCCCGACCAACTTACATCAGAAGCGGGGTGACTTACACCATCCCAGGCACAGATGGCCAGTTGAGGGGTATCCTGAGTGCCCTGTCTTCTTCTAGCTACAATGGGGAGGGGCTGGCCTTCATGCAGTATCTACTCTGGAAACTTCCATAGAGACTGGCACTGGTATAAATGGAGCAACTATAGAATGACCTCTGACACCACTCTGTGAGGGAGGGGTAAGTCTCAGTGGTCCAGAGAGCACT
>NW_007728344.1:251564-253097 GCF_000696425.1 Galeopterus variegatus
AGAATGACCTCTGACACCACTCTGTGAGGGAGGGGTAAGTCTCAGTGGTCCAGAGAGCACTGGGCTGAGAGTTGGAGATGGGGTTACATCTCCACATTCAGTGCAATGTAACTTGGGCACTTGTGTGGCCCTTGATTTCCCTACGACTTAAAATGAATAGCTGGATTAAACCTTTGTGGCAAATTTTGGCTTTGGGTTGCTCTAGACACAGATTGCCTCCTAATATCCTTGGCCGCACCAGAGATCTCTCCAAAGTCATTATCAAGGAAGGCCTAGGGTGAAGGGTCAGAGCTCTAATCATGCTCTGCAAAGCTCTAAATGCCCGTAGGAAGAAAGCAAAGTCTGAAGGACCTGGGTTCAAGACTTAGGTTCAGCACTCATTAGCTGTTTTACTTTGAATAAATTACCTAATCTGATATTAGGCTTTCTATTAGGTCCACTAAACCACTGAGCCTCACTTTCCACATCTGCAAAATGGTAATAATCCTCACACTTCCTTCCCAAGGTCACCAAAAAGCACAAATGAGGTAAATTGGATGAAAGCACTGCTAACTGTAAGCCTCTAAAAATAATAAAGCAATGATGTTATTATTAACAAGGAGCTTCAGGAATGCACAAAAGAAAGAGAAGACTTCCTACAATGCTTTAGGATGAGGACTGGTTATGCCCACCCCAGCACACCCAGCCACAGGGACGGAACACCCTGAACTCTCAGACTCAGTTCACATGTGCTGCTGATTGAATGTTTGTGTACCCCAAATTCGTATGCCGAAGCTTAATTCCCAATGTAATATATTTGGAGGTGGGGACTTTAGAAGTAATTTGGTCATGAGGGTGAAATTCTCATGAATGGGATTAGTGCCCTTTTAAATAGAGACATAATCTTTCTCTCTCTGCCATGTGAGGACACAGCAAGAGATGGCTGTCTGGAAACTAGAAAGACAACCCTCACCATAACATGACCATGCTGGCATCCTGATCTCAGACTTCCAGACTCCAGAACTATGAGAAATAAATTTCTGTCACTTAAGCCACACAGTCTGTGGTATTTGTTATAGCAGCCCAAACTAAGACAAAGAACCAATGAAAACCAAGGTAGCAGATGTTAGCATCTGCATCCCCAGCTGGGGATCTGTCTGTGAGACTTGCTGACCTGAGGCCCCAAGGCCCACCTGCCCAAGGAGCTGCAACCTCCCTTGTCCCTGAGCCCTCACCAGCTTATGTCACTTAGAGAGCTCAGTGCTGGGTTCCGGCTTCACTTTCCAGCTTCTGGACTATTAACCTCCAGAGACAACCGAATATACTTTTGGGGCTGAAAATTATTCTGTGAAAGCAGATAAGCTTTATTGGGAGAAAAATGCCTTGTTATACAATTACTATTCTTGGTAGTTCCATTTCACTGCTAATAACAATCAAATAAGAGAGTTACTGTGGATTGATTGAATTGTGTCCCCCAAAGTTTATATATTGGAAGCTTAATCCCCACTGTAACTGTTGAGGGTGGGAAATCCTATTATAGTCATTGAAACGTGG
>NW_007728344.1:253919-256514 GCF_000696425.1 Galeopterus variegatus
AGGCTGTAGAGCATCATTTTGAAATCATTGCAGTGGAGTTCACACATTCCACTAGCTGGGTGAATATTAGTGGTTGTCATTTTTAATGTCATTTTTAATGTCAAATCTTTTGTTTATAAACTAAGAAAAGATTTCAATCCTTTGAAATCAGAAGATTGGATTCTAGGAGTTCTTCCTGAAGAAGTTTAATGCTCATCTTTATAATTACAATGAATTAAAATGGAATGTAGGCACATAACAATTGAACTCTAAACAGACTTCGCTAATTGCCTGGAAATATCAAGAGCAACAAGTTGAAAACATAAGTCTCTGATAACACAGCCTCTGGCCCGACACTGAATCAAGAGTCAAATCAAGAGAGAAAAGAGCCCCTTAACAAAATGAAAAGTCTTACAGCTCCTGTTTATCATCATCATATGAACTTTTGTAGCTGGCGTGCCACCACAGTTCACAAACGATCAGCAGGGCACTGAGTGGTGCCATTAAAAGGCTTTTGAAAAACATTTAAAAAGATTACCAAGTGCTCTTCCAGAAGCTAAGAAAGAGTTACTGTGGAAATTCCTGGACACCCCTCCCATTAGGACTTCACAGAAATAAGCTGAAAATATGCAGCAGAACAAACCTAATGAGAAATGTGTCTGGGAGAGAGGAAAAACAGAAATTGTCACTCATAAACAAAATATAATGTTATGGTAAAGGCAGTTTTTGCCATAAGTAAGGTCTAGATGGTTATGGGGCAACACTGCTATTTCACAGGCATTTCTATCTGGAACACCTGCCTGGTTGCTCCATCTCCTGTCCTTTAGAATAACAGGACAACAGTGGACATGGTCCTGCAAAGATAACACCATGGGGTGTGTGGCTTCCCCTTCTCTCCTCTGATGGAGCTCTGGCTCAGCAGCTTTGGGGTGTCGTGAGGGGAAGGGGGGACCTGAATTCTGGGAGCAAAGAGGAAACCATAACACCAAGATGAGCGCTCCTGGTTGGTCTGGACACACCCTGCACAGAACATCTCCATTTCATCTTACACCTAGAAGACCTAGGGGGCTGCTGTGGGTCTGATGTGGAGGAAGGTGGGGTCATTCTAGGACTCCTGGGGGAGGAGACTCAACACTATTTTCATCCTCCAGCAATGTCTTGAAGAACCCCACAAGGAACTGGCCAGCCAACCCCCACCAACCCCCAAGTCCCTACAAAGCCACATTCCTTCCTTCACCTTGCACTCCCAGGCATGAGAGTTTAGGACAAGGTTGACAAGGTCACTCATAATTTTCAGATTATTGCTCCATGGTTATTCAGCTCTTAGCCAGGATGTATGGCAAGGAATCTCCTGCTTTTTGACCCCCTAGCCTCCCTCATAACTTATCAGGGTATCATGATGACCTCCTACTGCCTTCACAAAGCTAATAAATCCCAGTTGCATGTCATTAACTGAAGCACAGAAGGAGTTCCTTTGCCTCTGGGAACAGTCTGAGGTGCAACTGAAGAGCGGAGGGCAGGATTTAACCAGATAGAGCATTTGACTGATCAGCATAAAAAAAGATTATTCTTTTTAATGGAATGGTGGTGCTCTGGCCAACGTAATCCACAACGGGCAGATCAGTGAGCCCGTTTATTAGAAGCAAAAATATTAAGTGATCTGTGATTATTCCATGTGGAACACTTGAAAGAAGGTCGACCTTTGGTGGACTCAATCTCTCTTTAAAGGATCATGCCAGTGAATCATCCCTCCTCCCCATTCATAATGCAGTTCTAGGCCAGCTGAAAAGACTAATGATGAAAGTGTCATCTAATGTTTAGCTCTGTTATAAATTCGTCTCCTGACCTCTTTCCCTCTCCAGCGGAGCCCACAATGTGGCAGGCAGAGGGGGAAGGCAGGCTTTGAGTGGGTGGGAATACACAGCAGCCACGTTGATGGCCAGCGCTCACCCTTCAGGGGTGAAGAACAACAGCCCAGCTGGGCAAGTGATCCTTCAAGAGGGCGTCTAGAAGGCCCATTCCTGGCCCTGACCTAGGTGTCTCTGGCATTTCCTGTCGTGTTACCAGACACCAGAGTGTGTAGAGTTCTGTCCCGTCCTTCAACCACAAGGGCAGGTTTAGAGCCGTGAGCAGACAGGGTAGTGGCTTGTGAATGGACTGTGGAGGGTAAAGGGTGACTTCACAGGAACTAGGAGCCATCTCATTCCCAGAATGCCTCGCCAGCCTGCCTGCTGCACCCTGCAAAGCCATGGCTCCCTGGTGAGTTAAGCAGGGGCTGGGGACTCCAATATGAGAAGTGCAAACAGCACTGGGCAAGATACAACCGCAGCCCTATCAAACAGTTAGATTTTACTATTAATGAGTTTAGAAGAACACTTTTTGAGGAGAGATTTTGCTCAGCTGCAGGAAAAGGGATCCAGAAATCAAATAACTGGTACAAAAGGCAACTATTCCTTACTTTATTGTTTTTCATGAGTTCTGCCTCTATCCAAAATGGGGAAAAGTCCTGTTTTCCTCGGCTCTCCACCTCCCCTTTTCCTACAGGACTTGGACTTCCCCATTGCACAGTGGGCAGCAGATTCAGGCTGTAGCAGAGCTAAACCTATCCACACTGTT
>NW_007728344.1:256755-261723 GCF_000696425.1 Galeopterus variegatus
CCAATATGAGAAGTGCAAACAGCACTGGGCAAGATACAACCGCAGCCCTATCAAACAGTTAAATTTTACTATTAATGAGTTTAGAAGAACACTTTTTGAGGAGAGATTTTGCTCAGATGCAGGAAAAGGGATCCAGAAATCAAATAACTGGTACAAAAGGCAACTATTCCTTACTTTATTGTTTTTCATGAGTTCTGCCTCTATCCAAGGTGGGGAAAAGTCCTGTTTTCCCCGGCTCTCCACCTCCCCTTTTCCTACAGGACTTGGACTTCCCCCATTGCACAGTGGGCAGCAGATTCAGGCTGTAGCAGAGCTAAACCTATCCACACTGTTGAATGACTGAATGGGAAATGCATGAACGCTGACCTTGAGTGGGCTATGAAGGGCATGCTCGTGAAGACTGGCAGGGGCTCTAGAGAAGAATGAAGCCCAGACTCCCAAGCAGAAGAAAGAATACCAGAGAGAAATTTTTCAAAAGTTAGATTCCAAAAATCTACTTACAAGGCATATATCATCTTCCAAAAAGTCACAGTTGAAATACATGACCCATTAGGTATGATCAACCATGAAAATGACCCTTATAATTAAGACATTATCAGTTATCTTTTTTGTTTCCCCCTTACAACTTCCCTACCCTGTCTACCTGCTGTATATCTACTGTCAGCATCTCCAATGAATGCAGGAGGGCAGTTTAGGAATAATCTGTTTTATGAAGTTTCTTTTGGTTCTATCACTTACCCGCATGCTAACAAGAATAAAACTGAGACTTACTTGTTATATTAGTCCATTTCTGTTGCTTATAACAAAACACCTGGAATTGGATGATTTGTAAGAAAACAAAATTTATTGCTTACGGTTTCTGAAGCTGGGAGACCCAAAGTCCAGGGAACACATCCTATGACAGCAATGCAGGGTGTCATATGGCAAAAATGGCAGAGCAGAGAGAGACTCTCCTTTTAAAGCCCTCAGAAACACACCCCTGACCACCTTCATTAATCCATCACTACAGCACGGTCCTACAATCTAATCACTTCTTCAAGGCCCCACCTTTCCATCACCATAATAGGATTTCCCACCCTCTTTACACTGTCACAGTGGGGTCTAAATTTTGGGGGGGTCATCAATCCACAGCACTTAAGGGCAACAGAGGAAATACCAGCATACTTACTTAAGGGCTACAGAGGAAATACCAGCATACTTTAAAAAGTTGATGCAAAGATTCATACTATCTTTCAATTCTATTTTTGCACAAATTTTTTGAAGTACTCACTTAAGGGCAACAGAGGAAATACCAGCATACTTTAAAAAGTTGATGCAAAGATTCATACTCTCTTTCAATTCTATTTTTGCACAAATTTTTTGAAGTACCCTTGTTCATACATATCCTCTTTTAAGGTCACCTACTAATGCGGTAAAAGAGTTTACAGTATTTCTCCAGAGATATCAAGAATTAAGTAAAGGAAGCATAATTTCCTTGATTCTTCTCTGAAGGGAGAGTTTTTCTTAATGACTGATGTTTTATGACTTGGATATTCCCAACTGATCATGGAAACACATCAAAAGTAGGTAACCAACACAAAGACTCTTTAAAATGCAAACTGGCAATGTAGGCTCTCTACAGTATCGTCTCATAATTAGAACACGATAAAAAATTATCTTACATGATAAAAGTCACATTAAATTACTTTTCATGGGTCAGTTTGTGATCTAAATCAGAATGCCTCCCATAATTTCGTAAAGGCTGCCCCACGGCTGCTACTGGAATTACATGACATGGAAGAACGTTATCCTTCAGCATTGATGTCATAATTGTTTAGGAGCCAGGTCACAGTTTTAAAACCAGGAAGCATCTGCAGCATATAAAATTACTTCCAACTTCTGAGGCTTCCAGGCCTAAAGCCAAAAGGTAATGAGCTACCTCAAAAATATTTTCTTCTCTTTCTTTAAAAAAAATTATTATGGGGGTTAGGGGGTAAAACAAAAGCAATTTATACCACCTTACCCAGGGGTGAAGAGTTACGTGACACGCCTGCTTTTAATCTCCTCATTTTCTTTTACCTGCTTTTCCCTGGAGGACCAGGATTCTTTTGCTGCCCTAACTCTACCTCCTTTCAACATCCTTCCTCCAAAGCCTACTCTTCAGCGATCTGGGTGGAAGGCACTCCGGGTACACAAGCTTTTCATTATTGCTTAAATGTCTTTTCTGCTGACCATGATTACATGTGAACTTGCCAACAATCTCTACTCAGGAGAGAGATTCAATTCTTTTTATGAAGAAAAATCATTTCTGTACTTTATTTCTCCATGAAGTTTTCATAATCTAAATATATTCAATGCATCCAGCAAGTGACTCATTTTCCCTAATGGCTTGCAGTTACTGGAATGTACATTCCAATGTTTACAATCCCACCACCCAGAAAGCAAAAGATAAAACAGCCCCAGGTTATAAGAAGCCTCCATTTCCCTGTGTCTGATGGATTCAAGCTGGCCAGGCACAGGAAGGTGTTTTGCAAAGGGCACAGGCTTGGAAACAGACTGTCCTGGATGTATTGTCGGCCAAGTAACCTCACCTAAGCCTCGGTCTTCTCATCTTTAAAATGGGAACATCACCATGTAGCTTATCTGGAGTTGAAGTCAGGAGTAAATGTAATAACTTCAGAGTCTGGCACATGGTTAGTACTCAACAAATACCTTTGCTTTGCTCATTCTTCAACGTTTACTCAAAAATCTTGCCAGAAGACACAGATGTTACGGGATCAAAGCTAGTGGGATTGTATCCTATATTACACACTGGTGGATTTTGGCAGTCATTTTTGTTTCTCCTTTCAAAGGACCAAGGTTACACATTCTTCACCAAGTTAATATGCACCCAGTGACAATTAATGTAACCTCCTATTAAAATATCAGATCCCAGCTCCTTTTGAATGTTTTAAATGTTTAGACCTACACTATGGGAGCAGAAACTTGCTGAGAGCACCATACACTCTTTGCTAGGGCCCCAAATTTCTCCCCAAAGTCACCATCACTTTACATTGAAACCGTTGCTTAGGAAGTGGGTGAGAAAATTTAGTCTGCTTATTCTTGAGATATACTCTTAGATTTTTTTCTGGTTTCCATTATCTACAAGATCCTATGAAATGTGCAGGTGGTGGGCTTTCCTGATATATATACATTTCTTCTTTTTCCCCAATATCTCTCTAATTTCTCACTTAAAAAATTAATAACTTCCCTTTATCTTTAGATAATTTTTGCCAAAAACAAAATAATTTTTAAAAGATCTATTAAACCATATGTACAAAGAAAAAAGGAAAGAAATATCTGCTGTGTATGTATACTCAGGGGCAGTAAATTAGTCCATTTGCTACATTATGTTAGATACACTATTTTATTTTATATTTCTTGGAGGGGGGGTGTTGTTTTTTAAATTCTTTTTTGGATATGCTATTTTAAAGCCACTGCATCCACTAATGACAAAAATGGGCATATACTTATACATTTCTAACTATTTGTGTATATCAGGTTATACAGCAGGTATGTTCCTGAAAAGTACATATAAGTCAAAAAAATTCTAATGTAATTGTATTTTTCTTTTTTTTAATCAGTTAAATATTAGGATTATACCAATGCTTTTATTTTCATTTATATTTTATCTCCAATTAAACTTTTACCATTTAATGTACAGTTGTAACATAAATTGAGTCTATTATGTGACTACTGGAATAAACTAGAGCAACTTCTATGTTAGAAGTAAATCTACTGGTAATCCTTTTAGGATAAGACGAATCATTCCTTACATTCATTGGGTCAGTAATAACTTTCAGTTATACAGCAATTTTCTTAAGGTAAGGAATGAGATGCAAATGACAAAAGCAAATGTACAGTATTCTGTTTATTCACCTCAAAATTCAAAGCATGGTGCCATGGGTTAAATGTGTCCCCCAAAAGTTCATGTATCGGAAACTTGATTCCTATTGTAACAGTGTTAGGAGGGTGGAAAATCCAATTATGGTATTTGAGTGGTGGGGCCTTTAAGGAGGTGATTAGATTGTGAGGACTGTGCCCTCATGAATGGATTGATCCATTCACGCAGTAATGGGCGTGGTTCTGATGGCTTTAAAAAGAGAGCAAGTGAGGTTAGCTCTCTTGCTCAAGCCATTCTCGTCATGTGACACCTTGCATCACTGTAAAGAGTCACCACCAAGAACAAGGCCCTCCCCAGATGGGCCCCCTGGACCTTGGACTTCCCAGGCTCCAAACTGTAAGAAATAAACTACATTTCTTTATAAATTGCCCAGTTTCAGATATTCTGTTATAAGCAACAGAAACAGACCAATACACATGGTAACTAGGTGTGATGATGGATGTGTCCATTGATTTGATTGCAGTAGTGATTTCACAGTGTATTCATGTATCAAATCATCATGGTGTACATCTTGACTGCACATAGTTTTTATTTGTCAATTATACCTCAGTAAAGCTGAGATAAAAAGCTCGAAGCATTTCTTCACCAAACTGACATAGAATTTGTTGTATTTTTTATGTGTATGCATTGCTGTTTTAATTAGGACTCCCTCTTTTATCCTAGTACATTTTTTCGTTCTCCCTCTCCCCATGCCAACAAAGTAATCCCCAGCTATGAGAACAAAATATTTTTATTTTTAAAAACAAAAATTGTGATGTAAGCCTTATGGCTTTTTCCATGGCATAATCCCAACCACTAAGCTCCCACTCACCCAGTGCCAAGAGTAGTCAAAGCCGGCATGTATGTAAAAAACAAATGTACCAAGTTTCTATTTCTTTCTTTCTCTGAGAAACATGAGGACAGTGTTGAGGAGGGAAAGAACTCCAGGGCAAGAGGATGTAAAAATCTAAACGGCTCCCTCTAGTTTCATTTTCTGGCCCTCTGAGTGTTTATCCAGGGGAGTCTCTGAGTAAGTCTGGTGAGAAAGACCACGCACTGTGTCCTTG
>NW_007728344.1:262475-267479 GCF_000696425.1 Galeopterus variegatus
TCACTGGAATTTATTTCCAAAGCAATCATTTGGACTACCTCTATGTGCCTTAACACTCACTAAGCCAACTCGCTGTTGTTAACAACTTTAACAGTCTAACCAGGAAGTATCTTCAGATTATAAAACTGCTTTGTTGAGACATATTCAGATGGACAAGGGCAGTGTGTGCATATTTTATTGACTAAAAGTAAACAAAACCCACAGTCCATAGAAAGATGAATGGATAAGCAAAATGTGGTACAGACACACAATGGAATATTATTCAGCCTTAAAAAGCAAGGAAATTCTGACACATGCTGTAACTTGGATGAACCTTGAGGCCACTATGCTAAGTGAAATAAACCAGGCACACACAAAAAGCCAAATGCTATATGATTTTACCTATGTCAGTGGTCTAGAGTAGTCAAACTCATAGAAACAGAAAGTAGAAGGGTGGTTGCCAGGGGCTGGGGGAGAGGGGCAACAGAGAGCTGTCGTTTAATGAACACACAGTTCCAGTTTTGCAAAATGAAAAAGTTCTGGAAATTGGCTGCATAACAATGTGGATAGACTTAACAACCTTGAACTGCACGCTTAAAAATGGTGAAGATGGTAAATTTTACGTTATGTGCATTTTACCACAATTAAAAAAATACTATTGTCAAAATAAGTAAATAAAATAAGTGAAAAAAAGAAAAATAGAACAACTCCTAACCTGCATTTCTCTACCAAGTATCTAAGTATATAAGGAGGGTTCAAATGGCAACTTCTTCACAGCATGTCATCTGGGTTGCAGAGGCAATTCCTTATGTATGTTGTCAAAGCTAAATCCTATCCTAACAGCTTTCTCCAGAGGGGACTGGCTCTGGACTCAAGCAACTTGGAATGAAGATCATAGGGACATTTCATTTAGCCCGGTCCCTTTATGTTCCCAATCTTGATTCCTTGAGATATAACCATGCTCTTACTTCACATGCTGAACTACGTACAGATGCCATTTGGACAAGCTCACTGAGGTAGGCTCTGCTAACCTTTTAATTTGAGGGAAGTGCTATGTGTAGACAAATACTACCATACTCCTGCTAAGTGGCACCTCTGTGCTCAACACTGAGAGGAACTCAAGCCAAGCAGTACGGCTGCCCCCTAGTGCCATGTGCCCTGGCTTCTCACAGTCCCTTTTCATATGTCCAGAGGAAGATGCAGTTTATTTTCTGTGCTAATTGTTGGTGAAGAAATCACTACACTTAGCGTCTCAAGTTAGCTGGATTGAAAAAAAGATTTTTCATATTTGAAGCCAAGACAAAAGAATATGTATATATTTCTTCATACACCCATATGGCTTCTCTGACTGGGGTCTGGAACTCATGAACATCTATGCCTGTGTGTTCAATCGAATAGAAACAACCAAATTGCCTATTCAGCTTAAGAAGGATTTACTACCTGGACGGTTGATAGTGGATCCTCTGAGATAGTGTGCAGAGTTGATTCTGAGATAAGAGCAGTTCTTCATTGTATCAACTCACTGAATCCACAGTCTGTTCTAACTCAAGATCCAAGACACAATCCCACCATTAAACGTATGGAAGACAGATAGAAATCTCATTTATTTTCTCTGCACAGAAATAGTAAGCCTCTCCCTTGAACTATAACATGTACAAATAAGGAGATTTTAAAGCAGGGACTGTTCTCTGACCATGTTTAAGTACAGATCTGTGTAAAATGAAAACCTACATTCCTGTTATTAGAAGCTCATCCTCTTTTAGGAAAGACCCAATCAGCTCAGGGGAAGAAAAAAAATCCCTCACTATTCACGTTATTAACTAAAGAAAGGCTTTAGGTTTCCACATTCCCTAACAATAAGGTCAGAACTGACTTGGAATCTACTCCAAAACCTCAACTTCCTGCTCTGCAAGATTTACCTCGAAAATGAATAGCTCCTAACTGCTGCCAGAGCAAAGACCTTTATATGAAATCAGTCAGATCAGGGCAACCCACAACTCCATTTGATGTGCTATATACTAAGAGATTCAGCACAAGAAATACTAATACTTTTCTGGCTGATTGCACACAAAAATGTGTGTGTGAATAGGTACAGTAGCGTCTTACTTACTGAACATCATCACAGAAGTGAGATTTCCAGAAAATATACTTAAAAAATATCTTTTTAGATGCTATTTTTAAAATCATCTTGTTCATTTTTATTAATGTGTGTGAATAGGTACAGTAGCGTCTTACTTACTGAACATCATCACAGAAGTGAGATTTCCAGATAATATACTTAAAAAATATCTTTTTAGATGCTATTTTTAAAATCATCTTGTTCATTTTTATTATTATATACGTTCTATCTTATTCAGCTTAATATAATGGCAAAAAATGAATTCTTTTTAGATGATACAATGTCATCATGACCATCAGAACTGATGTTAATCGAGAAAATTGAAACAAAGAGCTCCTTCATTAAGGAGCCTCAAAACAGTGAACTGAGCAGAACAATGTCTACTCTTTCCCCAGCTTGACCCATAACTAAAAATATAGTAATTCAAACATATTGGAGTTGGAGAAGAAAAAAACAGACCAGTGAAAGCAAACATCGAACTCAAAAACAGACCCAAACACAAGCAGAAATGTGGATCTCAAGGAGTGGCATTTCAAATAAGTGAAGAAAAGATTAATTATTCGGTCAAGTCAGTGGTAGTGGCACTGTTAACAAGCCACTTGGAAAAAGAAATAAAGCTGGATCCCTATCAAACTCCTTAGTTCAAAATAAACTTCACATGGATCAAATATTACAACCTAAGAAAGTTATGCTTTAAAAATGCTAGAATAAAACACAATTTTTTAATATGTGCTACTAGAACGGGGAAGGCCTTTCTAAAAAACACAACTCCAAAGGCAGAAATATGAAGGGAAATATTTCTAAATTTGATTACACGAAAATTTTAAATTTCAGGGAACAAAAATCTCCAAAAATAAAATCAAAAGACAAACTGGAACAATATTTGCATCAAGTAGGATAGAAAGTGAATTCCTGAATTTATAAGTTGTCTTGAAAATCAATACAAAAAAGAGTAATCATCCAATTACAAATGGGCAAAAACACAAACTAGAGCTTTACACACACACACAAAACTGACTAATTAACATAGGAAAACATACCTTAACATCAATAATTTTAAAAATCTGAATCAAGACAATGATCTTTTTTCACTCATCAGGTTAGCAAAACTTTAAGAAATTTGATATCCAGGGGTAGCAAAAATAGAGACTAGCATTCCTATATTTTGCAGGGATATCCAAAATGGTACAACCTTTCTGGTAAAATTTGTAAACATTTTGAACAATCAATTCCACTTTTTAGAAATTTACCCTATATATAGAATTGCTGGGGGGAAAAACATCCAAATATATGAACAGACTGTCCAACACAACTTTGCCTCTATAAGAAAGAGGATAAAGATAGAAATGTGCACATTGAGAAAGGTGGAAACGAGAAATGATCATTTAATTTGCATAGGAGACATTTAATGAATTATGATAATTTATACGGTAGTAAACAATATCATTATTAAAAACTGGGTGTATGTGCATGAGTTGATGGGGGATACCTCGAAGATGCATCATTAAGTGAAGAAATACAGAATTGTACATTATGATAATTTATATAAATGTGAAAATAAGCCATGCATCTATCTACTGGGATATGCATATGCCATTCTGGGAAAGGATCTAAGAAGAAATTATTAACAATGGTTACTTCTAGAAGGAAGGATTGAGAATTGAGAGAAGCAGCTTTTAATTTTGTGAGAGTGTGCAGGTTTAATGTATGAAGATGTTCCCTGTACACATACTACATTTAATTTAAATTTTTTAATTAAAAAAATTAGTCTTCTTTCTGCTGTCAGCTGCCATCTTTTCTGTTGTCATAGTCTTCTACTAAATTCATCAAATATGCAAGGTAGGTCTCCCTAATTAAAATGCTTAAGCTTAATGACAATCATTTGTTTCTCAACTGTCTTTTCGCCATATCTAAATTTATGGCTATATTCTGAATGTTCGCCGCTGATGCCCTCTGTGACCAAAGCCTTGTGTGTGTTTGTACACGGAGCTCACTAGGTACTATGATGTCTACAATGGATTGTTCCTCCCCAAAACAAGCTGACTGGCTGCTGAGGCCACAAAGCTACACCTTCGAGCATCATTTCATGCTAGTAAGAACAGCCTAGCAGACTTCCTTAAATTTTAATTATTTGTCCAAGGTCTGTATATCAACACTCCTTTCAAACAACATCAGTTATTGTGAAGAATGATACTTTAGGAACAAGTAAGAATATTCCTAGTCTATACAACTATCTTTTTTTTTTCAGAGTCATAGAATGTTGAAACTAAAAGGAACCTTTGAGGCCATTCAGTTCAACCCCCACATTTAAGAGACTGGAACTAGAAAAAGTTAAATGTCTTGTCTAAGGTCATCAGTTAGCAATCGGCAAAGCAGTGGGAAATCCTAGATCTCCTGAATACCACTTTATACTCTGCTCTGAAAACCATATTGAGGAAATGTAAACTACAACCTCAGTTCATAAAAATAAATATTTAAGGAGCCCTAGGATATAACATAAAATATGAAGGAGATACACTGTGTTTTCCTGATTCAGCTTCTTAAAATTTTCCCAGGAATGTTAGGCTCAGACAAGGGAGATACTATACTTATCTAGAAGTGTCAGTAATGAAATAAACATCAAGTCTCCTCCACTGAAAAGAAAAGCAAAGGAAAACTCAGTTCCAGGTAGAGATGAATAAAACATCCAATTTAAATGAAAACAACTACAAGGTCTCTCTTTTAGGAAGGGAGAAGGAATCCACTTGGCATGACAATCTTCCCGCTGACCTACTGATTACCATCCAAATGAGGGGTGTGATGAAGATTTCGCTCACATGCAGAGGAGATGGAAATCCTATTACATAACTGCAAAATGCTTCTAGAAAGAAAAATTTTTTTTTCCTTTTTGTCTTTTTTACTGACCG
>NW_007728344.1:268421-312188 GCF_000696425.1 Galeopterus variegatus
AACACTGAGGGTTGCAATCCGTTGCCGGTCACGAAAAAAAAAAAAAAAAGAAAAAAAAAAAAAAAAAAAAAAGAAAGTTTATTTCCAAGCTGAGGCCCCGAGTCCAACTTTAGCTCAGGGAGAATGCATTTTTTGGTTTTCCTTTTGCCGCATGGCAGTCATTTTGACAATACTAGTAGAAGGATAGCAAGCAGCCCTAATCCATATGGACTTGGCAGCCTATTGAGCATAACACAACACCTACAGGGAAGGAAAGAGCAAAGCAGACAGAAAAGGATTTACATTTTTAGGATTACATGACAGAGAACTATCTCTACATAACACGTGTCAGACACAATTAAGACATACACTCAACGAATATTCCCACTCACTAGAAAGCTGGATCGAATGCTGAGGGATTTATGCTTTCTTGCAAATAATTTCCAAGTGAACTCTATGATTCCTCATGTGGTTGATATCGCAGAAGGAAAGAGCATTCCAGTCAATATGAGGTAGTCAACTACATAAGGTGGCTGTCTAGATTGTTCTTTCTGTGGCAGTTTAAAGCAAAGGAAAACTCCCAAGAGTAAACTTCATAATGAATCATTTTGCTTGGGCCAGGGGCGCCTTGCCTGGCTTCAGCTCTGGGAGGGGTGGGAGGGGAGAGCTGGGGAGAGAATTGCAGCAGAACTAACCAGAAGACAACAGAAATTGTGGCCACGTCAGACTGACACTCCTCCAAGAAAAGGGCCCAAATTAGAGAGTTCTTCCATTTTCCTACCCAATTTCAAATGGCCTGGAGATCAAGTCCCAGCTAGATGGTTACACATTCCTTTCCTTTGACATAGACCCACACAGCCCACAGTAGGTCTTTCCTAACATCATGAGACCATGAATCCTTGGAATTGGGTAATTTTACTAACACACTCTAAACAGTGATCCTCTTGTTCTGACAAGCAAGCAGGAGTGGGAGACAAGACAGATACAGAGGAAAGGAGGGAATCTGTCCTGCAAGACAGATTTTAACACTGGCTTTGCAGGGAGGGACACTAACGTTCTTTATGCTAAAAGATGTCTCCCCATAATCACCACCTGTAAATGCAATTAAATCCTGGAAAATACTAAAAGTCTCAGACAGGCCTGGGTACAATACTGGCCCAGAGCTTTCTTTGTGTGCCATCCTGACTGAGTTAAGCAAACTCTGTGGGCCTTAATTTCCTCTCCTGTAAAATAGTGTTAATGATACCCATTAGAGAGTTGTGCAGATTAAATGTGGGAACATATGTAAAGCATCTGGCCTAGTTCCTGGCCCATAATAGTTACAGACAAATATCAAAATTCCTATCACCCTGCCTTTGAGGTTACTGCCTTCTGAACCTAGTAATTCAGTAGGTCCATGTAAGGTTAAGGCTAAGCCCCAAACATGCTACTCTGACATTAAGTAAATCCTTTACAAGGGATAGCATGGAATTTCCTTCCATTTAGAAGACTAGTTTTCTTTAGATTGAAATTAGGTAATAACAAACTATAAATGAAGATCTATTTGCATGGGCAAAAATTGGGTGACAATGCCCGAAAGGGAAAAAATATATTCAATGACTGAATCACAATAATTAGAACCTTAAAGAAACATGTTTTCTGTGCTCATAAAGAGATATCCAAGAAAAGATAAAATGTTAAAAAAAAAAAAGAAAAAGGTTAAGTAGAGACAGAGAAAGCTTGAGGGCGGGATCATTATTTTAATAAACTATAAATGAAGATCTATTTGCATGGGCAAAAATTGGGTGACAATGCCCGAAAGGGAAAAAATATATTCAATGACTGAATCACAATGATTAGAACCTTAAAGAAACATGTTTTCTGTGCTCATAAAGAGATATCCAAGAAAAGATAAAATGTTAAAAAAAAAAAAAAGAAAAAGGTTAAGTAGAGACAGAGAAAGCTTGAGGGCGGGATCATTATTTGAGAAGCTACTATGTGTACCAGATACCTATCAAGTTCTTTTCATGTGTAGTATTTCATTTAATCCACACATTAATACCGAGAAAAATATGGCAACTTTGGTTTTACAGATAAGGAAACCAAGCTTTAAAAACCTGCTTTAAAAAGCTGGTTCATGTATAAACCAGGACTTACATGTCAATCACTTTGACTCAGTTTTCCTTCTCCATGTAAATGAAACTTACTCCTGAAATGTTAGTTTACTTTTTTTTCTATATGTCCTTCTACAAGATAGTTTCAACATGACTCTGCTGAGATGAAATTACCCTTTTTAAAGAGTCATCTGTATTATAAGAA
This sequence comes from Galeopterus variegatus, assembly GCF_000696425.1. Lineage (NCBI taxonomy): Eukaryota > Metazoa > Chordata > Mammalia > Dermoptera > Cynocephalidae > Galeopterus > Galeopterus variegatus. The sequence goes on from NW_007728344.1 coordinate 270,699, forward strand.
TCAATTCTGTCTAGATTTCCTAGCCACAACAAAAGAACTAAAGGAAATAAAATGTCTCAAATTGACAATATTTTAAAAGGAACATAAACGTTACTTGTTGAATGAGGAAAAAACAAGTAAGTTTCTATTCCATGAAAAGAAAATCTATTTCAAGCAAGTTTTAGGTTAAACTCAGAGGAATTTCTTGAGCATCAAGGTCAAAGCTGCTCAGCTTTTTAAAATGTTGACAGCAGCTTTTCTTCAAAGGATTAAATTCAGCCCAGCTTGGACACATGAATAATTTTATGAGGTTTTTTCCAGCATGCCCCATGCTATAAGACTTGGGGAGTATCTGAAAGTCCTCCAGAAGCAAGGGACAATCAATGTCATTTGTTTCAGGACCACTTACATGCCAACCTCCAGAACTGAAGGACTGGGGCTCAGAGGGTGGCTTAAGGTCCAGATTACCCATAATGGGATGTTAAGTGTTCTTCAAGGAACAGACACAGGCCCTGTGCTTCAGACACCAGAAAAATCATAAGTACAGGTTTAAGTGTGGGTTCTACCTCAGGGCTTTGAGAAAAAGATAGCTGTCTCGGGCCTCTTCAGAATAACCTGGAAGTACCTTGAAGGAAGCCTTGGCAGAAGAACTTAGAAACTTACCTATATTGGAATATAAAATACTCAGAACTTCTGGTGCCAAAAAGACTCAATGTGAATTGAGTGAGGCTGGTAGGACATTGGGATTCTTTATTGTTGGTTGCCTTCTAGACTACAGACTCACTTAAGTTAAATTTAGAAAACATTTTGAGAAGTTACAGTGTTCCATAGATTACAGAAACTGGCAAAAAGTCCAGGAAAAAGCCAAATGCAAAAACATTAAGTCTGCAGATTAACGAAATGCTATTTGTCATGCTCCCATGAACTGAGGTATGCACGCCAGCCCAACCCAAGATGGTATTCCATAGGTCAAAAAGAAACAACACAGCATCAGTTTCTCACACCCCTTTCCACATATCCAAACTGCATTCCATCATTATCAGGAAGTCTTTAGTTTCCACCACAGAAATAGCTTAAGAGACACAGAAGTATCTTTGAAAAATACAATATTTGTAAACATGCTGTATCAAGTAAATTAGTATGAAAAAGCAGTAGACCGCCAGCAACAATAACAACAATATGAAATCTCATAGTTTGGCCCAGATGATGCCTAATAAATCCCAGGTTTTTCAGTAGTATTTTCAGCACTGTTGTAAATTACTGCATGGTTCCCTCAGTAATCCTGAAGTCAAAGCTGTAAGAGAATCAAGGTGAGGAAATGCTTGCTGTTCTTGCTGTGTTCTAGCAGCAGCAACTGAAGATACTTACGCTGGGAAGGGTGGCATGGGACCTTTGTGGCCAACTCCCATCTACATAAGTAAACACCCTCATTTTAAAATAATTTTCTTCTTGTGGTAAAGAATACATAACATAAAATTTACCACTTTGGCCATTTTAAGTGTACAACTCCATGGCCTTAAATAGATACCCATTGTTATGCAACCATCACCACCAGCCATCTGCAGAACTTTTTATCTTGTAAACTAGAAACTGTACCATTAAACAACTCACCATTCCTCTCTCCCTCCAGCTCCTGGCAACACCATTCAACTTCCAGTCTCTGAATTTGGCTACTCCAAGTACCTCATATAAGTGAAATCAGATAATATTTGTCCTTTTGTGATTGGCTTATTTCATTTAGTCTTCAAGGTTTACCCATGTTGTAGAATGTGCAGAAATTTCTTCCTTTCTAATGCTGAATAATATTCCTTTGTATGTGCACATCACAGTCTGTTTATTCATCCATCAGTGGACACTTGCTACTGAGAATGCTGCTGCTATGAACATGGGTGTACAGATATACGAGTCCCTGCTTTCACTCCTTTTGGGTGTATACCAGAAGTAGAATCGCCAGATTGTATAGTCAGTCTATGTTTAATTTTTTAAGGAGTCGCCGTACTGTTTTCCACAGCAGCTGCACCACTTTACATTCTCACCAGCAGTGCACAAGAGTCCCAATTCCTCCACCTCCTGGCCAACACTGTCATTCTCTCTCTCTCTCATTCATGCTCCATCTTAATGAGTGCAAAGTAGTATCTCATTGTGATTTCGATTTGCATTTCCCAAATGACTAGTGATGTGGACCATCCTTTCATGTGCTTAATGGCCATTTTTCTTTGGAGAAATGTCTATTCAAATCCTTTACTCATTTTTTAATTGGATTTTTAAAAAATTTGCTGTTGTTGCTGTTGATTTGTAGGAGTTCTTTATATATTCTGGATGTTAATCCCTTACCAGCTACATGATTTGCAAATATTTTCTCCCATTCTGTGAGCTGCCCTTTCACTCTGTTGATAGCATCCTCTGATGCACAAGTTTTAAATTATGATGAAGTCTAATTTATCTATTTTTTTCTTTTGTTTCCCGTGCTTTGTTGTCATATCCATGAAATCATTGCCACACCCAATATCATGAAACTTTCCCCTTGTTTTCTTCTAAGAATTTTGTAGTTTTTAGCTTTTATGTTTAGGTCTTTGCTCCATTTTGAGTCAATTATTATGAATGGTGTAAGGAAAGGGTCCAAACTTAATTCTTTTGTTTATAGATATCTAGATTTTCCAACACCATTTATTGAAAAAATTGTCCTTTCTCCACTGAATGGTCTTGGCACCCTTGTTGAAAGTTATCTGAATAATAATTTTTTAAGAAGCCTTTTCAAAGCAAGCAACTCTGATAAACTCAAAATAGAGTCTGCACCCTTTCTTTAAATAAAATCTCCCCAGGCCTTTATGTCTAAATATAAATAGCTCAGCAAACATTTGTGGTCCTCCTACCATGTACCAGGTCCTGGGCAAATCAATGTGGACACAGCCCCAAACAGGATGGGATCACAGTACTGAAGTTTATGTTGTGAAGGGTGAGAAAGACACAGAGACACACACTAAAGATCCAGGATGCTAAGTGCAAGGTTAGGAGGTCTGCACACATTCTAAGGGAAAAGAGTAACACTCTGCAAGGCTTGTTTTGTAGAAAAGGTGTTGCCAAATGTAATTCTCAAGTTGAGTTATCCAAAAGTAAAACTGGAAAGAAAAAATTTTGAATTTTGTGTCGTTCGAACTCCACGTTCTTTGTGCCCTTTTTCTTGCCAGAGGCCTAGCACCATGATTCCAGAAGCCCCCATGAATGCACCCATCTAAAGTGCACAATCTGATGGTTTTTACTATATTCACAGGGCTATGCCATTATGGCATGTCCATTCCAGAACATTTTTACCACCCCACAGTGAAACTCCGTATCTGTTAGCAATTACTCCCCCTCTCTTCCTAACTTCCCCAGCCCTAGGCAACTACCAATCTACTTTCTATCTCAATGGATTTGCCTATTCTAGACATTTCATATCTATAGAATCATATTAATAGGTGGTCCTTTGTGACCGGCTTCTTTCCCCGTATCTGTTAGCAATTACTCCCCCTCTCTTCCTAACTTCCCCAGCCCTAGGCAACTACCAATCTACTTTCTATCTCAATGGATTTGCCTATTTTAGACATTTCATATCTATAGAATCATATTAATAGGTGGTCCTTTGTGACCGGCTTCTTTCCCATAGCATCATGTTTTCGAGATGAGTCCACGATGTGGAATGTACCAGTACCACTGTTTGGATGTACCACATTTTGTTTATCAGTTCATCAGCTGATGGGTTGTTTCCACTTTTTGGCAATTATGAATAATGCTGCCATCAACATTTGTGCATAAGTTTTTGTGTGGATTCCATTTGCATTTCAAAAGACGATGGTTAGAGAGGAAATTCTTTGATTCAAATGACACATATTTCCAGCAGTGGGACTTCAACCATATGACAAAGATTAGGAAATACATTCTAGCGCTATTCTAGCCTTCACAAATCATTCCAAAAATGACAGCCTTCTAAGCCTGCCATCTTCTGTGCTATATTTCTTTCAGCATCCATCATTCATTCTACAAATACTAGGACCATGTGCCAGGCACAGTGCTGGAAGTGAGTTACAGTGGTGAGGGCTACAGACATGGTCCATTTACAGAGTTAAGCGCATCAATGAGACTGTTAATTAAGCAAGCAAATACAATAAAAATCCATAAACACTACTGTAAGGGAGTTACATGGTAATTAGAAAAGAGCTGAACACAGCTGTGGTAGGAAGAGGAAAATGCCAATTAAAACTTTCTTACAAAAGACTAAGTCCTTTGAGACAAATACAAATTTTGACATATAGCTGAAGGAGATGAGAGGGCTAACCTCCTTCATTTTCTACTTACAGTCCAAACTCAAACATTTTCTAAATGTATAACATGTATTCATCTGCAAAACATAATTGCTCATAATTTTAAAGATCCCTTGGACAAAGATACACACCCTCCCTCACTAACTTATTTCAGTGTTTAGTAACAGTCATACTATCTTCTTTTAAATCGATTCCAAATCCTTTATTCAGTTAAGCCTTTGCCCTCTTAGTTTGTCATTAAGAGAAATATAGAACAGCTGTCACCAATGTGCTTTTAGGAGTTCTTCGCATACTTAACATTAATGACTTATCTTTCAACATTTTTGCACACTGAATTCAAGTTTTGTTTGGCCTGGATGCCTTATATTTCCTAACCTTTTAACCATCTTCATGGCTCTTTCAGTGTCTCCAATTACTCCCTTACTTGTGGAGCTAAGACTAGGTCCTTGCTCCACTAAGGCTAAGACGTGAGCTTAGTGCAACATGCTTTGTTACTTGACCTTGTAGGTTGGCCTGTTGATTTGGGGCTTTAAACCTATAAGGTTTTCTCTTAACTCTACATAGAGGGCAGTTGACCCAGAAAGGATCAACTTATAGGGCTCAGAAAGAAACCAACTCAGTACTGCTTTTGGAAAAAAAATGCCACTATCAGATAAACCCAAAATGTATGCCTTCTAAGCAGACACGTGTCATCATGGTCCTTACACATAAAACAGGAAGTGCTCTATGCCCTTCTATTACTTTGTTTCCAACCATGCCTCTACATGACCAGAATCATTTTGAACATTTTTCCTGAATACCTCTCTCCATCCCTCCCACCAATCTGGTCATTATCTGTTTTCTGCGTATCTTCCAGGTTATTGAACATTTTGAATAAGCACTGGATATAGTACTCATCACTTTAGAACATTTCTTGATAGGACCCTTTTTACCCACTCCACTCTGACCATTAATTCCTAATTAAATACACTTTCAATGTGCTCCAATGAGGCAGCCCATCAAGGAGTGGTACACTGAAAAATAACCATTTCTTTGTGGTCCGACAGACGTAACTTGTGGAGAAGCATCGGCAGCATTTCTAAAATCAAACTAGATCACTCCTTTCCTGTCCCTCAATCTCCTGGGCTGCCACTCTGTCACAGAAAGAGGCTGCATTAGTCTGACAGGATGTGCTCTCTTTCAAACCACACTGGTAATACCTGCTACCTTCCAGCCTGCAAGGTATTTCCAAATTGACTTTGTGATGGTATCTGCTTGATACCTGCTACCCTCCCCACCCCCCCTAAATTTTCTTTCAGGTCATACAAGCTTTCAGATTTATCATTCCAAGGCCAAGCCTCATCTCATGTCACAGAGAAATGGCATGTTGCTCCTTTTCTCATTCTATATTCCCTCTACAGCTGGTGCTGTGTGAGGCTATCATTCAAAACAAATATTCCAGCATCCTAATAGAAAAGCCACGGGTGCCTACAGATTTCACTTCAGCAGTGGGCTAAAACAGCCTCTCACCAGCTCTTCTGGTCAGTTTGCTTACTCCCCATCAATACTACCTGAATCTTTTAAAACAAAGAAGTTTTGCTTGGGGAGAAAAAAAAGTAGAAAACCTGACCTACTGATGTCATTTAAAACCAACTCCCTCCTCTACTTAACAGAGAAACTACATTTCCCTATCCTGTTTCTTCTGATGTATTTAAAGAATGTCTCCCTTGATGTGTTGTGCAAGTTGCTTCTCATTTCCTGCTCGAGCTTTCCTGACTTTACGCTGCTGTATTTCTTTGTACTTCACCTTGGCCCTCTGCCATCCCCTCTGCTTTGGTGTAGCATTGTTGTTCTTGTCTCAGCCATGCAAGCAGCTCTTCGTTCATCCTCTTGGGTTTCCTCCTCCCTTCCCTACTTTCATTAGAATAGCCTTGCACTGCTCATTAACTGGAATTTCATTAAGGCATAGTCAGCACTGCTGGATTCCCATGTCTTTTTCTATTCAATCTCTGCACTGACAGTTCTCTCTTAAATACCTGAAATCTATTTTCATAAATTCAACTTCATTAATACTGCTGATTTTTAGCCCTTGAAAATCCTGAGAAATACTAACATCTTTCATAATTAGATACTTATCCAGCTCCTATGATTGTCACATTTAATTTTGGGTAGGCCAGCCGTCCTAGTCGATTCTTCTGCTTTCGCCTTTAAAATATCCCTGTTGTTTCTCAATGAACTTGTTTGATTCTGTAAAGTAGACAAGGTAATGAGATCTCTGATATCTTCAAGGTCTATGACTCAGTCAGATGTTCAGGGAGCCTGTCCATGGCTTCTCTTAAATAAGAGATCTACATCAAGAGTCCCCGAAAGGGGTCATTTTGCTTTTTCCAAGATTTTACTTCTGAAACCTACAAACTTTCTGCCTGATAATCTCCTTTTACATCCTCTTAAATATCAGGAAAAATAAATTATGCAAAGGGTAACACAGACTTACTTTTCAAGTCTCTAGCTGCTCTTAAACAGGCCATACTTTTGAATCCTAGCTTAGTTGTGCATTAGACAAGTCAACAACAGAGATTTCCTTGCCCCCATTTTCCCTTATTTCTTATATGCAAACCCATAAAAGGGTGCTGGGCTTTGAGCATTTCTCTAGCCTCTTTCCATTATGATTTCTTGGAGAATGGCTGATTTTCGACACTGGTTCAAGTTCCTATGGCAGTCAACTAATAATCAACCTTAACTACCCCTTACTGAGTGCTTTGAGCATTTCTCTAGCCTCTTTCCATTATGATTTCTTGGAGAATGGCTGATTTTCAACACTGGTTCAAGTTCCTATGGCAGTCAACTAATAATCAACCTTAACTACCCCTTACTGAGTATCTACATTAGGAGGCAAGGACAGTAATAAGCATTATATGACTATATTTAAATGTCAGTAAACCTGATAAGATAGGTATTCTTATTTCTATCTAATAGATAAGACCATTAAGGCTCAGAGAAGTTTACCTGGTTTATTGAATACCGGCTGTTCACATGCAACTTCCTACTCATGTGCTCCATCAGAGGGTCTGTGCTCCTTAGGTCTGCAAATGATTGATCCTCCAATGAGTGCTGAACCTACCTCTTAAGACAATTTACCTTTCTCCTTTGATTCTGGAGGAAGGGGAATGTATAGATGTATGTATATGGTTTATCCATAGAAAATACTTTTTATTATTTAAGTGTAGCTAATAATTCTTACTTTCCTCTGAGCACAAAAAACAATGGTGTATTTATATATATATATATTATAGTATAAATGTAATATGGTATAAATCATAACTATGCTACTAGTGACCCCTATAAAACAATGCCATCAGTTTTGAAAACTGGGAAGACACATACAGAAGGACAGTGAATTCAAATCCCATGTTGCAAATTCAGTTAATAAAACTGGGATCCCAGCTTACATGGTAATATCTACAGTGCCCAGGCCAGAAGATAGAATCAGTGCATGGGTCCTAAGACAAGCTACAAATAGAAAAAAAAAAAAGTGTGGGTCTCAAAAATTAAGAGATAAAGATCTATATTAACAGTGTTATTTGTGAGGACATTTTGTGCTTATAAAAAGGAGAAAAGTCCTGAAAATCTGAAAACTTAACATATAAGTTATTCATTTATTCCCAGTAAATAAATATGCCAGCATTTCTGTTAACAAAGTTGTTTCACTGCTCAGTGGTCCAGTCTGGGACCCAATCAGGGAGTCACAAGGTCGCACACAGAGATGACATTAATGTTCAGCCTCTGCAATAGGGTATACCGTGATTGCATGTGGCAGATGAGGGACATCAGATCTCAGAATCCTGGGCCTGAAGGAAACAGATTCAAGATTATACTCCCTAGAAATAGGGTTTGAATCCTGGCTCTGCCATTTATTAGCTGAGATCCTGGACAAGTTACATAAATCCTGCACGCCTCCATTTCCTTGTCAGTAAACTGGGAATTAACAGAAAACTACTTATCTCAAAGGGTATTTGAGAGGCATTAATACATGTAAAGCACATAGGACTTGACAATTCCCTTAAATTTACAGCGATTAATAAGATAGCAACCATGAAAACCAAATAGGTAACTGTTTTGGGAGAGATGCTTACACATCTCACTTATGCTGTAATTGGTCTGGGTGCCACGGTCATGCGAGCCCCTAGAACGAACACTTCTGAAACATCCGTATTTGGCATCTTACCTTGCTTTGTGAAGAGAGCACTCATGAAATGGTTTTCTAAAATGCTGACAATACCCAAGCTAGTTCTTGCCAAGGATACACAACACCAATTTAGAAGTCTACAACTAACTCCCATCCATTCTAATATCAACCTGATGAGTTTGCACTTTACAACTTATCTTTTGGAAAAGAAATCAAAACCAAATTTTATGCTGTCTTTTGAAAATACCAAGAAACAATAATGCAACAAAAAGAAAAATCAAAAGTGGTATGCAAAAATGCTTCCAATATAGACAACAATTTATCACCTTTCTCTGCTTAAATTATTAAGCATTATTTACAAACCAGCAGCCGTTTCATATCATTCTCTTCCCTAGATATCATCAAAATACCATTGTCCTTCAAAACTGTACCTTTCCTATATATAAGGGTTTTAATTCATATAATTGTGAAAGTGTCCAAAAGCACTTTAGATTTCCATTCTTCACTGGAAAAACAAGAATGCCACAAACCTTCCGTGGATAGCCCAGCTTAAAAAATGCAAAAGCCTGAGTAGAAAAATCCATTTTTGTTTGAGGTAATATAGGACTGAAGCATGTAAATCAAGAAGCATGACATTTAATAATACAGTACCGTTCACACTTTTTTTTGGTAACCATGCCCTTTATACCTTTATATGCGAGAAATGTTAGAGCACACTGGAAAAAATGAATTATATATCTACAACGCCTATTTTATGAAGAACTGTTGTCAGTCACTCTCAGACTAGGCTGCCACAGAGATTTGTATTTCACGAGCTAGACCAAAATATTCTGCCCCAAACAGCAATTGTTTTAATTCTCAGGGATTTGCGGGGGGGTGGGGCAGGAGGGTGTTTAGAGGAAGCAAATGGAATTTTTGTGATTTAAGATTTTCATTATAAGATGTTAATTTCAAGATCATGGGTGAAATGAATGACTCCAGGAGAGATAATGAGTCACATGGTAGCCTAGAGGAACTTTTACGACTTATAACTTCTAATGGTATCTGTACTAGTTTTCTTAAAATGAATACTGGGGTAAGGAGAGTGCAGGTTCTTAAGACACCACCACCCCTGTCCAGGGCTATACCCTTCACCTCCAGCAATACTAGTTTTCTTAAAATGAATCCTGGGGTAAGGAGAGGGAAATAAGATGAAATGAGATTGCCTAGGGGGTGATAATCATTGAAGCTGGAAGACCAGTACAAGGGTGTGTTAGTCCATTCCTGTTGTTTATAACGAAATACCTGGAACTGGGTAATTTATAAGAAAATGAAACTTATTGCTTATGGTTTCAGAGGCTGGGAAGTCCTAAGTCCAGGGAACACATTAGGTGAGAGTCTTCTTTGGTAGTGGCTTTACAGCAATGCAGGGGTCTCACGTGGCAGAAAATGGCAGAGCAGAGACAGTAAGAGCGAGCTCCTCATGCACTCTCCTTTCAATTCCTCAGAACCACACCCCGACCACCATTATCAGCCCATTCACTAGGGCATGGTCCTACCGTCTAATCACTTTCTCAAGGCCCCATCTTTGAATTACCGTAATAGGATTTTCCACCCTCAACATTTACAGTGGGAATTAAGCTTCCAGTGTATGAACCTTGGGGGACACGATTCAACCAATCCATGGCAGTATTGATACAGGCAGTGTAGTGATAAAAGAGCTTGATGGAAAATATAAAGTAAAAACTGGATATGAAGTAACGTTCTTTTACTTTCCAAGGCATCCAAAGCCCTCATAATTGTACTTTCCTCCAGATAGTCCTGGAACATGCTAACATGAAAACATGGCTTCAAACCATAGAGTAGATCATGGGCCCATTAACTGGTACATCTACAACTTAGTCTCTTACCAGGCTCATTTCAGGGTTATTCATAGTATCATAAATGTGAAAAGAACTTAACAGTCTGATAATAGAATAATAATTTCAAGTATTTTAAGAATTAACACAAACATCTCATAACCATTAAAAAAAGATATTAAGTAATATAAACAATTTAAAAATATGCCAAAACATGGAAAGGCATTTCTGTCTATCTGTTGGATAGAATTTTTAAAAAATGCTTTGTTGGGACTTTCTGGATTTTCCATAATGAATGTGATTTTCTTTTTTAAATCTATTTCCAGAGAACTAAATATTAATCCTCACCCTTACTTGCGATTTATTTGTAATTTATAAAATCAGTAAAAAAAAGAAACCTTAAAAAGGGACAGACTTTTTTTAATTGATAAGTTAACCCCAAATTGAATTAAGGCTGACAAAAAAAACCCCGAAAAACTTCTATCATCTTCCAAATGCTAACACAGTCTATTAAATAATAACTCTGATGTGGAAATTTGACTATCAAATCTATAGACAACTCTCCACCTCAATGTGCCCTCAGGACAGTCAGCTGTATATAGGGCATAATTTATACAATGTACAAATTGAAGGCATAAAGATTAAACCAGTCAAAAATACTTCCCCTAGGCACCTCTTTCCAATAATTCCTTAAGCCACAGGAGTTACATCCTTCAATCCCAATCTACCTTCTACTTCATGTGCTCACTGTCCTTCACAACCAGCTTAGGTTCCGTGGTATAAATTAACAGTGAATTCCTTACAGATGTCTTTATCTGTCTTGCCTCTCTCTTCTGCCATTGCACTAGCCTGGCAATTAGTAGAGGTTCCACCCAACTAACCATTTGCAGTTGAGCAGCTGAAATACCTAGAAGGAAAAACCCCCACACAACTGTGCCGAATAGTCTTACCTTACAATTCATTACCACAAATCCCAAATTGGCACTCAACGTTGCTGGATGATTCTTCTTCCCATTCCTAATTATTTCACTTTTTTATTTTCCAGGATGACAATCTATTTCATAGCTTTTCCTCTCTCCTTAATCTTCCAACATCCTCTTTCTTCTTCTGATCACCTCTCTTCATATGCCATTGACAGACAAGAACTACCTCATCCCCTTACCCTCAAATCCACCAAATTTATGTACCCATGTTTTATGTCTTTCCTACTCTTAAGATGGGCAAGTTGTTCCTGCTCCTGAGGCAACTCTTCCACTGTGTACTAAATCCCGATCCTCTGGCCTGTTCAGTGCCTTCCCTTCTACAATTATCCCTCTCTTTTCTCTAGATCATTCCCTTGAGATAAAAACTTGCCTTCATATTGCTCATCTTAAAAATCATAAATGATGGTTTTATATTCATGTTTCCCTTTAACTATATAATGCAATGATATACATAATAGATAAAGTGAAGCCAAGAAATTTTAGCTGTTATAAAGTTATCTTTTAGCTGAGTATCTCTAAGTACACAGAAATCAGGCAATTTTCATGAAATTATTTAGGTGAAGAATATTATATTTCATAACAATGTCACACAGAAATGGAACGAGACTGCATGTAGTATGAACAAAATTTAAAACAAAAATATGGGCTGGCCCGGTGGCACACTGCTGTAGTGCGCCGCTTGGGAGGTGCGGTGGCGCTCCCGCCGAGGGTTCGGATCCCACATACAGACCGGTTCCCGCTCACTGGCTGAGCGAGGCGCGGGGGCAGCACCGAGGGTTGCGATCCCGTTGCTGGTCCCAGTTTGGTGCGGGGGCGACACTGAGGGTTGCGATCCGTTGCCGGACACAGAAAAAGACAAAAAGGAAAAAAAAAAAAAAAATATGAGTGTAATTTTTTGGTATTCCCAAAAGAGGTTTTTCCTACAAATTCACTGAAGTGTTTGTTTAGAGAAAGGACTTCTCTCTTAAATGCATAGATGATAAAACAGATAAATCTGAAAAGGAGGCAGGGTAAGTCACTGAGGTGGTTGGAAATGGTGTCCTCTGTTCATTCTGGGCTGATGGGTCTAGGAGAATGGAACAATGATGTTCTCTTAGACATTCCATGCTCATGCATTGAAAGAATTAACATTGTAAAATATCCATACTACCCAAAGTGATCTACAGAGTCAATGCAATCCCTGTCAAAATATCAATGACATTTTTTTCACAGAAACAGAAAAAACAATCCTAACATTCATATGGAACAACAAAAACCCCCCAATAGCCAAAGCAATCCTGAGAAAAAAAACAAACAAATAAATAATGAGGTTAGAGGCATTACACTACCTGACTTCAAATTATACTACAAAGCTATGGTAACAAAAACAGCATGGTACTGGCATAAAAACAGACACTCAGACCAATGGAACAGAATAGAGAAACCAGAAATCAGCCCACATACTTATAGACAACTGATCTTTGACAAAGGCACCAAGAACATACATTGGGGAAAAGACTTCCTTTTCAATAAATGGTGCTGGGAAAACTGGACATCCATATGTAGAAGAACAAAACTAGACCCATACCTCCCACCATATGCCAAAATCAACTCAAAATGGATTAAAGACTTAAATCTAAGATCTGAAACTGCAAAATTCCTGAAAGAAAACATAAAGGAAACACTTCAGGAAGTAAGACTGGGCAAAGACTTTATGAATAAGACCCCCAAAAACATAGGCAACAAAAGAAAAAATAAATAAATGGGATTATAGCAAACTAAAAAGCTTCTGCACAGCAAAAGAAAAAAAAAATTTTTTAGCACCAGAAAGCACTATATATATTTTAAAACCCATGTTTCTTGAAAACCATCTCAGCAGGTGTGATTAGCAACTTAATTCTAGCTCTCTTTCATAGTGACAGAAACACAGAAGGCAGCCAGATGGGAACTGCTATAACCAAGAGTAAAACAACAGCCCATCCTAAATAAGACACTCTGAGTCACCAATCCCAGAGCTTCTGCCACGACCATGGGCTTTAAACCACTCTACTACTTCCTGGAGGTCATAACCTCGCTCCTTCTTGGCTTTCTCTACGCTAAAGTAATCTGTGACACCAGTTTTGAAAACCTCAGTGCAGGTGAGGAAGGGCTAGAAGTTATATAGAGTTGACCTACAATGAAGTGGGCCATCTCTGTAAGAAAAGCAAAGCAGGAGATGGGGATCGACAGCAGCTGGGTGGATGGGAAGGTGTAGCCCAGACCCTCCACCAAAGGCAGGAAGAACTCACAGTCACTCACAGGCCTGCCATCTGAGATGATGTAAGGATGCCCAGAGGCAATGCGGCCCTTATCAGGTTTCAGGACCTTTGAGGCCAGAATGTGAGCCTGCACCAGGTTATCCTCATGGACCAACTCAACCAGGCTCCTGGGATCCCCTTACACAAGGCTGAACAGGCCCTTCTTAATGTGGCTTGCTATCCTGGGAAGGTGTCTTTGTTCTCCAGGCCCAGAGATGCCAGCCGGCCTGAGAGTGCAGGTTCTTAAGACACCACCACCCCTGTCCAGGGCTATACCCTTCACCTCCAGCAATTTCTTCTCTGCAATGGATTTGGTCCGAGAGTAGTGATCAGGGTGGAGGTGAAGAGGCAGGAAAGGCAAAGATTCATTCCCACTTCTGATAACTTGACCTCCGAAGATGACATTGAGAGTGCTGGTGTAAACTAATCTGGGCACCGTTCTCCGCCGGCAAGCCTGGAGGACATTGTCTGTGCCCCCCATGTTGGATTCTTCAGTCAGGGTTCCATTCAGTTTCTCCCAACCTGGCGTACCATAAGAGGCAATATGGAAAACACAGGGGATGCCTGCATCCTGGAAGGCTATCTCTACATCAGAGAGATGGCAGATGTCCCCCGTATAAACTTGATTCCTTCTGGAATGGTTTGAGCAGGGCTGCAGATGTCAAACAGAACCACAATGGACCCCTTCTGGTTCTGAGCATAGCCTAGGCAGAAACCAAAACAGCCACCTCCTCCTGTAATGAGGACAGTTTTTTCCTTTGGCGATCTTTGGGAGTCCATATATGGTAGGCAAAAGATAACTGGACCTTTTTAAAATAAATATATTCATTTTAAATAGGAACCTCACATTGCCACTTTAAATGGGAAACCAGAATCATTTGTCATAAAGAGAAGATAATCTTTCTTCCAAAGAGCGATGAAAACAAGAGATAGGAATCAAGTTTAGCTAGATAGCTGTTGAAAGCTCTGAGCATGGGGCCTGCTGCTTTTTTTTTTTTTTTTTTTTTTAAAAAGAGGCAAGCCAGTGTTTGAGGCCTTGGTGACATTCTAGAAAGCCAAGCTGAGCCCGGTTCCTTAGAATCAGAAAGAGAAAAGGGAATGATTTTTCCTGCTACTTGGGTCAGTGTCACACACTACTGTCCCCTCCTGAGGGGCTGCTGTTGGTTGCCCACAGCTGCCCCCCCGATGGGTGTGGCCATGGGGACACATTCCAGGCGGAGGCCAACCTGCCAGCCCAGCCCAGGGTCTTCATGGAGGGGTGGAGGTCCTCTTGACCCCAGCCCACTCACAGCAGCAGCAGAAGACATCACCAAGCGACAGGGCCCAAGCCTCCCCGGTGGCCCACTGCCCCCACCCCAAATTAACAGAACAAAAAGACAACCTACTGAATGAGAGAAAATATTTGCAAACTACACATTTGATGGGGGATTAATATCCAGAATATACAAGTAACTCAAACAACCTAGTAAAAAACCAAATAACCTGATTAAAAACTGGGCAAAGGAGCTGAATAGGCATTTCTCAAAGGAAGATATACAAATGGCCAACAGACACATGAAAAAATGCTCAACATCACTAAGCATCAGGGAAAAGCAAATCAAAACCACACTGAGATATCATCTCACCTCAGTGAGACTGGCTATTATCAAAAAGACCGAGAATAACAAGTGCTGGCGAGGATGTGGAGAAAGGGGAACTCTTCTATACATTGGTGGGACTGTAAATTAGTGCAGCCACTATGGAAAACAGTATGGAGGTTCCTCAAACAACTACAAATATAACTTCCATATGACCCAGCAATCCCACTGCTGGAAATATACCCAGAGGAATGGAAATTATCAAGTTGAAGGTAACCTGTTCTCCAATGTTCATCGCAGCACTCTTTACAATAGCTAAGTGTTGGAACCAGCCCAAATGTCCATCATCAGATGAGTGGATACGGAAAATGTGGTATATCCACACAATGGAATACTACTCAGCTATAAAAACGAATGAAATACTGCCGTTTGCAACAACATGGATGGACCTAAAAGAGTGGAAATGACCATGTTGAAGGGATACTTACCCTCCCGTATTTATCATAGCTCTATTTACAATTGCCAGGAGCTGGAACAAACACAAATGTCCATCATAAAATGACTGGATAAGGAAACTGTGGTATATATACTCAATGGAATACCACTCTGTTGTAAAAAATAGTGAAATTCTGCCATTCGCAACAACATGGATGAACTTAGATAAAATTACGTTAAGTGAAAGAAACCAGGCACAGAAAGAGAAATACCACATGTCCTCACTCATAAGTGCGAGCTAAAAAAAAAAAAAAAGAAAAGAAAAAAGAAAGATACAACAATCACAATAATTAATTGAACTTTCAAAAGGAGAGAAAAGAGCTGAGGTTACCGGAGGTGGGGAAGGGGGGGTGGCTAGCAAGAAATAGGTAAAGGGCCACAAAAAATGATTATGTTGTGTAATGTTGAATATACAAATTATCCTGATTTGAGCATCACATATTGCACACAGGTATTGGTATTCAACTCTGTACCCCACAGATATGTACAATCAATTCTGTTTCAAGAAAAAAAAAAGAAAGCTCTTGAGCAGGTTTGGGATCTAGACCTGTCTGTCCTCCTAAGGATGCCTGAGAAAGAAGCAATCCCAAAAGACACTAGCAGACACAGTGTGCACGAAAGCAAGACTAGAGGCTATAGCCACGTCTTCCAAAAGAACGAGACAAAAGGCAGCACCCCAAGCAAAAAACCCACATCCTAGGATTCATCTTTATGCCATTTCCTCTGAATTCCAATTTAAGGAATAATGTTCATTGCCAGAATAAATTACTTTTGCTAATAAAAGGATCACTGAAATTTAGAGATGATTTTTCAATAATATGTAAATTTTGTATAACAAGTTATACAAATAACATCTGTTATTTGCCCACATATATTTCCAGGGTGAGGTTTTCTCAAGCAATGCACCAATTAGTAATCTAAGAGCGTGATGGGGAGGGAGGTGGACACTAACCTGCCTTGTCACTGAGAGCTGTAATTGTAAATCTGCAATGCGATCAGCTAGAACAGGCAAGTGACCTACCCAGTGCATGCACCACCACCTGCAAGCTCAAATGATTCTATGAACCCTGGATTTAAGGAACAAGAAACCCAAATCTGGTCCTGTAGAATCTAATCCAAAGAACATAAACTCATACAAGAAAATGGCTGGCTCAGGGTAAAAAAACTACAACATATTTAAACTGAATTTAGTATGAATTAATTGAATTAATGAATTTACTATGAATTAGCTGAATCGAAACTGGAAAAGTAGCCGATTTCTTCATTTTCTTCTCCTCATCAGTCCTTTGAAGTGTACATACATGTATAGACATGTCCATACATACCCACATGCAAAGCAAAACTCCCGCCCCGTTACCAACTACTCTGTTTTCCACACTCTGCGTCAAGAGGATAATTTTCCCTAATCTTATAGCCAGACTAGACAAATTGGTGAAATATAGGATCAACTGTCTGCTTGTAATTAGCCTCGTCTGAGAGATTTAAGAGAATCTATCCATCCTGTGGTGTAAAAGGCAGTTGATAAGGGGGCTGGAGGCTGAGCTGCTGTTGATTATCTGAGACCTTGGTTGAGAGCCCTGTGCTCTCTCTGGACTGTCATCTATAAGTTGGAGGGCTGGGTCTAAGATGACCTTCTCGCCTTCATTCTTAGATGCCCACCCAGGGACCATACACACCCCTTTTTCTTGTCTCATTTTGCTTCCATATGTTTCCCCTAATAATTCTGAATTTATGCATCCTCCAGAAATTGATGCCAGCAGAGAGAGCTGAACTGCCATAGCCTGTCTGAGCTTCCCTCCTTGCAATCAAAGAGCTGAGCTCCAAATCTGAAAGGGAAAAGAAAATCCCAATACAAAAACACTACCATCAAATAACTTAGAAGCCATTGCCCCATGCATCTGTAATGAAGAAATGTTGAAAGAATGAAGACAAGTCAGAAACCTGAACTTAAATTTAAATTCACTGCTTATTTCCAGGTAGCACTGGCATTGTTCTTTGGTAAGTGGAAATGAGCATTTCTAGGATTTTTCTTTCTTTCTTCTTTTTTTTTTTTTCTGACTGGTAAGGGGATCGCAACCCTCCGCACGGTGTGGTCTGCACCAAGCTCAGCCAGTGACTGCACTACCCATCCCTATATAGGATCCAAACCCGCGGCCTTGGAGCTACCAGCGTCGCACTCTCCCGAGTAAGCCATGGGGCTGACCCAGAATTTCTAGGATTATTTCAAGTTGCAAAGGTGGCAACCAACTGCACCTCGGTGGTCACCTGCTTATCCCTTTTCTAACTCGTGTTCTACCCAGGCAATATCTGAAAGGTCAGGCTCACAGTCAATCTAAGAAGGCAAGGCTCTTCCAAGCAGTCTCTGAATAAAAGTAAGTATAAGCATTACTGTGAAAACATAATCATCTCAGGCTCCCAGCCAAGAAATTAGCACAACAGTGGTACAAATTTGCAAGACTTGACAAGACCAGAACACAAACAAGTATCAACATCACCTTTTTAAAAAATAGGGTCTAAGAGAAAGTACAAAGATTACTGGAGAAGCAGGACTACAAAATAAACAACTAAAGAACCACAATCTGGGGGAAAAAATCCAAGAGTTCTTGCTAATACTACCACCCTGGGCTCAAGCCTGGACTTTATCCATATTTATCTGTATTTTCTTCTCCAAATTTCTTCTTAGTGGTTTCTTAGCCTAAGATCAATGGTGAACTTTATAACATGTTATTAAAATTATTATTCCTCCTTTGATTTATAGAAACTTTAGTTTATAATTCCATCATTAAGGAGTACATTTACTCTCAGGTACTAAGAAGAGAAATACACAAAACACCTTAAGTCAGTCAAACACAGTCACAACCCAAAGTGGCAAAGACGACATTGCCATTTTCTTCAAAGTCTATCCAAGTTCAGGGCAATCTTAATGCCACACAAATTTTTCTTCTAGTGAAAAAGATTCAGTCAATACTTTTTCCTTCCTAGCACAGCTGGTTTTTACGATGACATTATAAAGCAGATGGAATGCTAATAACCAAAAGCCAGAGGGTTGTTTAGGCTGTTTGCAATCTGCACTTCACAAATAAAGAACTATTTCTGAAAAATAAAGGTCACTCAAAATGAATTGAATTCAATAAAGAGCATGGATAGGGACACCAGGGCTTGCTATTGATTCCCATAGAATTCTCTGGAAAAGAAGAAATGGAGCATTGTCAGGGAGGTCTCCTGGCATGGAAAGACTTACTCACTTGAACTATGGTTTGCCTTATTTGGAGAGCCGCTGAGATGCGCATAAAACTCTCTGTGCATACATGTGCATTCAATTGATACATAGCTCACTCCATTAATCTAATGTTCAGTGTTCTTCCTGGACCAGAAGTAGTTCAGGCCCCTGAAGAAACAAAAGGGCTGTAGCCAGGTCCATTCCACAAATAAAAAAGGCAACAATCACTTGCAAATGGCATCACCAAATAGCTCTCTTAGGCTTCTAAAGACACTGTTTTAATCAGTCACAAATCACCAGGATGAAAAGTAGCATGGCCCGTTCATTCTGACTTCCTCCTATTTCTCTTTCACCCTAAGCAGAAGGATGCCCACTACCTTTAACACACTCATGAGCAGCCTGCGAGGCAAGACCCAGAGCAGAGCTGGTGCTTCTCAGAGGCATGACAGACCTCCACCCACTCTGGGTGGTTTGAAAGACAGTAGCGCAAACATAATTTACTATCCCTCTGGCCCACATGCACAATCACTTACAGGGTCTGACATTTCCACCCCTGGAACAATTCCATGGCCAAGTTCATGTTCAGGGTCTTCCTCCACGCTGGGGTCTCCCTGCTCCTAGTGTTGCCATTCTTTCTTTCCCAGCGCTCAGTTCTCCCATCCTGCCACTTGTGTGGCACCACTTGGGTCTAACTATTCCACAGACCATCCTCCACCTTAGACCAGAGTCACAGCAGCCTGGGCCTCTGTTACTAACTAGAACTGAATTTCTATGGTGGAGACCACTCCTCTGTAGTTTTGTTTTGTTTTTTTAATCACAGCAAAATACACATACTATAAAGTTTACCATCTTAACCATTTTTAAATGTACAGTTCAGTGGCATTAAGTGCATTTACATTGCTGTGCAACCATCACACCATCCATCTCCAGAATTCTGTCTTGCAAAACTGCAACTGTGTACCCATTAAATCACTGCCTATTCTATCTCCCCCAGCTCCTGGAACCCCCATTCTACTTCCTGTCTCTATGAACCTCACGTAAGTGAAATCATATTTGTCTTTTTTGTGTCTGGTTTCCGTCACCTAGCATCATGTCTTCAAGTTTCATCCATGTGCTAGCATGTGGCAGAATTTCCTTCCACATTTTGTTTATTCATCCTTCCATGGATGGATGGTTGGGTTGCTTCCGCCCACTTGGCTATGGTGCATAGTGCTGCTGTGAAAATGAGTGTATAAACATCTCTTCGAGTCCCCACTTTCAATTCTTTTGGGTATGTACTGACAAGTGGGATTGCTGGGTCATATAGCAATTCTATTTTTATTTTTTCTGAGGAAATGCCGTACTGTTTTCCACAGCAGCTGCACCATTTCTCTGTACATTTTAAAATGTTCCCAGGTGATTCTGATGAGAATGATAATGCAGAAAATCAGTTGGGCACATTAGAACTATCTCCATGTCATTAAATCAATTAATGGTGATTGCTACAAAAAGTTGTTTTGTTTCTACATTGTAAAAAGGGTTGTGTTTTCTCAGCCACCAGGCAGATCTAGTTATTCTAATAAATGGATAGGTGCTGTGGTGCTATGAAAACTGCCTCAGGTAGTATTTATGGTTTAATATGGGCCTCCTGAAGATAATACTTTAACCAAAAAGGAAAGGAAAGTGTAAACACCAGATTAAGAGAATTTAAAATTCACTTTATACTTTTGGGTCATACTTCAAAAACAGCACTGCCAGCCCCAGATCTAAATTCTTAATTGTTCACAGTAGACTGAGGAGAAAGTAATCAGCACCGAGCATACAATTTATATCTGTGATTAGCCATTCTATGTCTGATTTATGGCTTTTGGGTAGATAAGTACCAATCTATTTTTCCTCTGCAGATCTCCATGCATGAAGTATAATTACAAATTTGTTGAAATTGTCTGTGGGGTGGAATTAAAAACATAACCTTCTTGGAGACTTGGAATAGGATGCTTTCTTTGTCCTTTATTTTTTCCTCAAAATAAAAATTTACTAGATGTCAAATAGCATTTTATAACATACACATAAACCCACTGATTCCAGCTATATGATTTTCTTGGAATCACTGCTTTTACCTGATGAAACAACCTGTTACAAAATAACAGTAATTGCAGAAAACCTGTAGTTTTATATGCTTAATTATGACAACTTTTTGTTCTGTCACACTGTTGTATCATAAATGTGAGCTTTAGTTGTCTCATAGAAGCATTTTTCCTGAAAGTACAGCTAACAAAGCTGGATATATAATTTTTCTTACAGGCAAATTAATTTCAATAAATGCCAAGAGACTTAAAGTACATTAGCAAAGACTCGTGGATTTAAAGCCGCTTTGTTACAACTATGGCTCTGATTAAAGCAAGATCACGCACCCCTCTTGAGGGACAGTGGGGTGGTCTTGTACGAGGACCATGCACACCCCGGGATGTTCTCCCAGGCTTGACCTGCCTGTGCAATTCTCATGGCCTCCACCAGGGTGCGCACTTCTACCCCCTGCTCTAGGCGCATGTGGCCTGAGGTTCTTTCCGAAGCTCCCTTACGCCACTTTACGCAAACCTGCTTCAGTCCTACCTCTCCAGCTCTAATGCAAGTTCCATGAAGAAGAGCAAACATGGAAATATTTTCTTCTATAACACCTTTCTATTAATATCTCCCCCTAACGTTACTCTCCTTCCATCCACACACTTCAATGATAGAAGTGAATAGAAGCAGGTGTATGAAAAGAAAAAACAAACAAAGAAACAAACAAAAAAACTCAGTCGTGTTGAATAACAGCAGAGTAAGAAAGAAATTTTTTCATGGTTGTAAATATATATTTTTTCATTATGCAATGAAGACATATACATTGGAAAAATTTTTTTGGAAAAGAAAGATAAGGGTGAAATTATGACCACAGACCCACCATCCTAACTCCCCCAACCTTGTAAGCTTTATAGAATATTTCCGCCTGCTTTTTTCCTATGCCAATTCATTTTTCAGTTGTAATTATGTTCTAATCAAATTTTCCTAGCTCTTTCCAGGTAGCATAGCAATTTTCTCTGTGTCTCCAGTCTCTCTTTAGAGTCTCCTCTCAAAAGCTCCTCTTCCCTGCCTCCCCCTCCAGGTGTGCAGCTCATCTCTGCTCTCTACACCCCTGTGCTCTCTCTGCCAGAGCTCATCTACTCCCCAGGACTACTGCCACCACCTGTCCCCACAGTTCCTGAACTGTGCACCCAGGTGCCCTGGGATGCCACAGCGAACTCACAGAGGCACTGTGGGCTATTTTAAATTTTTGAGGGAAACACAACAACACTCGTTGGACCCTATGCAAACAACTAGCTTGAGGCAGTTCACAGTTTCAACACTGGATCATCTACATTCTTTTTGGTGACATCATCTTTGCAAAGTGGGGTTTCCAGAGGTTGCCATGATAAAAAGCAAATATAGTCGTCCCTCGGTATCCGTGAGGGATTGGTTCCAGGACCCGCTGCAGATACCAGTATCTGAGGATGCTCAAGTCCCTGATATAAAATAGTGCATATAACCTATGTGCATCCTCCCAAATACTTCAGATCATCTTTAGATTACCTGTAATACCCAATACAATGTAAATGCTATGTAAACAGTTGTTATACTGCATTGTTTAGGGAATAATGACAAGGAAAAGAGTCTGTACATGTTCAGTAGAGGTGCATTTTTGGGGGGGATATTTTCAACCCGTAGTTGATTGCACCCATGGGAACCCACGGATATAGAGGGCCAACTGTACTGCACAAAAATCACAATAGGACAAAAAACAGTGTCAAATTTGATTCCAAGGTTTCAGAAGTCGCCCAGTGCCCAACAGGTGCGAACGTCTCATTGATAAGAGGGGTCTTCATAAAGTTCATGGAAAGATTCACGTTACCTTTTAATTCTCTTGTTCCACTAACTTTTTGAACTACACTCTTATTAGACAGAATTCTTCAGAGAAACAAAATTGAGAGGGTGTCTGTTGTGTGTGTGGGTAGAGAGAGACATTCATTTTAGGGCTCACATGAATGTGGGGACTGGCAAATCCAAAATCTGCTGGACAGGTCAGCAGGATGCAGACCCCAGGAAGAGAGCTGATGTTGCAGCCCAAGTCCAAAGACAGCCTGGAGTCAAAATTCTTTCTTCCTTGAGGAAACCTCGATCCGTTTTCTCTTGCACCCCTCACACATTGAAGACCTCCACATTACGGAGGGTAATTTGCTTTAGTCAAAGACTTAAATGTTAATCTCATCTAAATATATTTTCACAGCAATATCCAGACTGGTGTTTGATCAATTAACTCGGTATCATGGCTGAGCCAAGTTGACACATAAAACTATCACTTAAAAATGAAGAAAATGTATCTTTTCCTTGGAATTTATGTGATTTTATTTTTAATCAGCCACTAAATTGTTAGCTCATAAATTCTAAGTTGTTTGGACTTTACTACTTAATAAATAAAACTTGTTAGCTATTACTTTTTTTTTTTTTTTTTTTGCCCTAAAGGCACAGAGAATGCCAGAAACAGAAAAAGCTTAAGAATCTTTCACCTATGCATTGATGGCCGTGGTCCAGATTGTATTTCAGAGTTCTGCACATTCATATCTTAAATGCATTGCCAATATCCATTATATCCTAAAGAGGAATTTCCAGTTACTTCACTCACCTCAAACGTTCCAAACTAAATTTCTTACATCCTCCACCAAACCTACTGTCACTCTGATTCCCAGCAATGTATTTTTTAATCCTCCCCACCCCTCCTCCTCATCACCACCCTGTCATGACACTTCCTTGAAGTTAATACCATATAATGACTTTTACCTATGTCACATTTTATACTGACAAATTAAAGCCCTTGTCACAAATTACGGGTTTATAATTCTACAGGGGAACACATTTATTTTATCTTCTGTCATGTCTCACAGTCAGCCCTCTGTATCAATGGGTTCCACATTCAGAGATTCAACCAACCATGGATTCGACCAACTGCAGATCAAAAATATTGAACAAAATTTCAAATACAACATTAAAAAATAATACAAATAAAAAGCAATACAGTATAACAAGTATTTACACAGCATTTACATTGTATTAGGTATTACAAGTCATCTAGATATAACAAAGCATATGGGAGGATGTGTATAGATTATATGCAAAAACCATATATGCAATTACTATATGCATATAACCGTTTTATATCACTGACTTAAGCATCTGCAGATTTTTGTATCTGCAAGAGGTCCTGGAACCAATGCCCCCTGAACACGGAGGGACAACTGTATAGAAAAAGCAAGATAGGGTAGCCAGCCTGGTGACAAATGAGAAGTTTTTATAAGAAACATTCTCGATTTAGAAGAAACAACACTTTAAAACACTGCCTCTCATGAAACATTTCGTAGGTAGAAATTTCATTAAAATGAGCCCTGATATGGCTAGACCCTCCACAATAGTAAACTCAAGCCAGCCTCTGTCCTAGTGATGATCCTCCCCATCCCCCCAGATGGCTGAGTCTGTGGGTGGCTTAAAACACAATGTAACATTTGACCTTATAAAGCAAAAACCAACGGCAGAAAATGTTAGGGAAAAAAAAATCCATTTTATCTATTTTCCCCTGAGAGCATATACACCTCAGAGTAAAAGATAGCCACTGGATCACTGTGCAAAAAATTTTGATTGTAAACGCTCTCTTTTTCACTTATTTCTCAAATTAAAGCTGGAAACCACTGAATGTTATTTCTTCTATTATTTCATTTTTGTTGGCAATATCTGTTCTATTGAATAAAGATGCTGTTCCATCATGCATAATAAATTTATGGAACTGCACTCCTGAGACGCCAAGGCAATATGATTTTTTCTCTTTCAAGGAAGGATACTTGTTATTCACAAAGGGCAGTTGGTTCGCCATAAAAAGAAGTCACTCCATTTAAATGGGGCTTCTAGCCCCAGCTGAATGACCGCTGGCTACCAACAGCCCTCCACTACTTTAGGATGTTGGCAGCCCTGCAGAAAACTCAGCATTCTAGTGAAAATAAACATCAAAAGGCTAAAAATAAACGACAGTGCAGAGAAAATACATAAAATATTTGGTTAATACTAAAAACTCGGAAGTATCATAATTTGAATGTATTTATCTAAGAGAAAAACAAGCCCACACTAAGATTTGTAAAGAAGGCATCAAAAATAAATGAACCAAAAACTGGGGATTTGGGGACATGCAAGAAATCTGATATAAAAACACATTTAACAAAAGAATAGCACAGTTAAGCGTATTTATATTTCTCTGTGAAAGCACCTTCCTCGTTTATTCTCTTCAGCCAATGTATACATTTTTGGGCAATGAACTAGGTGAAAATCTATAGGCCGACTTATATATATTTGTGGTATATGAATTTCCCCACCCAACCAACATTTATAATAATTTATAATTCTAACATTTTCTAGACTACACAATCTCACCAGCACCCCCAGACACTCAGAATAAACATAACCTGATTTTTCCAACACTATTACTAAAAATAAAAGGACCACACAGGGAGCATCTCTCACTATCATAAGAACCATTTGAACAGGCACTTTTCTTTAGATTCACTCGACTCAAAGCCTTCAGAAAATTAGCAGTTCTCCATAGAAGACCACAGAATGCTGAGCCAGAAAGGATATGTAGACATTTAATCTCCGGCTTGAAAATTTACTATTATTATTATTATTAAATCTTAACAGCAAAGCCTTCCCCCAATAGGTAAAAGTGGTGACACCTTGGTTGAGGAAGGGGGTGGGAGGTCAGGGGACAGGCGTGTGGGGTGGGTATCCTGTCATCTAAGCGGACTCTCAGTTCCCGAGGCTCCTCAGCAGCCTGCAAAGAACAGAGCTAGAACCCAGAGCCACCGAAGCATCAGTGCTCATGGACAAGTGGAATGAGATGCATGTTAAAATCATCTTGGTGTTCTTTCCTCGTAGGACTGTGTTTAGAGCTGATAGAACTGAACAGGCATGAACACAGGGTACCAGGAACAAGCCCACCTTGAGATGTAAAATAGGTTTGGGGACATTCAGAATGCCAACAACTTGGTACTCTGTAATGTAATGCAGACATTCATGGCTAAATCCACGATCCCACACAGGATGACTACTCATCCTGGTTTGCCCAGGACTTTCCCAGTTTTAAAACTGAAAATAACACCTCCTGGGAACCCCCTCAGTGTCAGCAAACTGGGACGGGACAGCTAGATACCAACCCCCCACCCCATGCACACACATGTAATACTATAAAATAGCTCCTGCTGCCAACTGATCTCACTTTGAAATGACTCAAACCACATAATTCAGCAACCGATGAGCAGCCTGAATTGTGGAAGACCTGTTGGAGTAAACACACCACCTAAAGCAGGTGAGAAAAACCTGGTGTTTCTTACATCATCAGGATGCATTAAACACTGTAAAGCACTAGAGGAAGGGGCTCTAGTAGACTGGGCTCCACGGTCCTTCAGGTAGAAACAGATACCTAAAGTGTTTAAAAGAAAGTGTTTTCAGCTTAGCAGGTAACTATCCTCCTTATAATCTTAATTATACGAGATATCTTTTCACAAGCTCCTTTTGTTCCCTCACTATTAGATAATATTAAGATAAACTCCTGTCCAGTCACTGATTAAATGACCCAAAGTGAAAGTCATCGTAAACAACAAAGTGCATGAAGTATAAGCTGATACCTGTTTCACTGTTTCTATTTTAAAAATATCTAACTCCCGTTCTGGCAACAGACAAAATGACACTCATTTCCATCAGTGGATACTGCACCTGAAAACAGGCTCAGAGCCCAGTGGCAGGAGCTCAGGCTAATCAGCCCTGCCAAGCAATGACCTCCTGAAAAATGCTTCTCAGCACAAGAGTGCATGAGTCCATGAGCTTCCAAAACACAAAAACATTGTGCCCTTAGAGCTCTGCCTGCTTCCTTTCAGCCAGTCTCCAACACTCAGCAGGGAAGCCCGAGTTCGCCCTGTGTTTGTTTGTTTTAATTTTTAATTCAAACATTGCTTATACATGTTTATGGGGTACAGAGCTATCAGTATCTGTGTACAATATGTGGTGATCAATCAGTATTGTTAGCATGTTCATCATCACAAATCATAAATACTCTGTGTCCATTACCCAATTTCTCCCTAAACCCCCTCCCTCTTTCCTGCCTCTAGTTGCACTGTTTCTATCTCCTTCACCTGGGGGATTTACACTTCTGAAGCAGGCATCTAGCAAAGACAGGGAAGAATTCTTATTTGTCGGGATATTCCTGTGAAACTTGGCTCCTTTTCACCTTTGAAAAAACTCACTCTAGGCCTCAAATTCTGCCCACCCTTTCTTTCTACTGTAGCATTATTGATTTTCTGCAGTTACCTAGAACATGAGCAACTGAGGCAATGGATAGTGGTCCTGTGCCTCTTGGCACCCCCTTTTCCTCTTCCTAAGCCTCCTGTCTGACCCCCCACCTCTTCCACGCCCCCTCCACCCTCTGCCTCAACCTTCCAAATTCCAGAGGTGTCCTTGGGCATTGCTGGGTCCCCACGAAGACTGTCAGCACCAAGAAGAGATGGAGAGCCACCCAAAAGACATGGGTGGGTTGTTGGGTGAGCAATGGATTTCTTTTGTGGGTAGTAGAGATCATTAAAGTTCACCGTACTTCCATTAGCAACCAAAGGAAATAGAGCTGTGGGGCGGTTTATAGGAACACAGGGCAGACTACAGGCTTCCGCGCCAGTTTTCTGGAGAGTTATAATACACACACCAGCACACACACACATACCCCCACACATGCACACACATGTGCATCCTCCCTTATTTAGGAAACCGTTAACGTGCTCCCTTAGACAGATTACACAACTGTGCTGAGCTGAGGGGTTTATTCCTCTGAGGAATGGTCTTCACCCACCCCTACCTAAGCTATCACCATGTTGTCAAGATGCTTAAATTTTAGTCAGGAATGTTTCCACAGACTAACAGGGCCAGTCCTCTTCAAAGACACCCAGTTGGTTCTCTTTATTTTATAATATGTAAATATAACTATAGTAGGATTTGGGTAAGTGTTAACAAGGCAATAAGGATTTATTTTTTAAATGAAGTTAGAGAATAACAAGGTATTTTTAAAGCTCTCTTGCTGAGGATTAGTCGTCTTTCAGAAGCAAATAAGATTGACTCCATTGTTTCCAAGAATGGCGTTTACCAAAACCACGACCAGCAGTTCTATAAACCGACCTTCAGCTCTAACGTCGGGACCTTTACCCTTTAGCCTATCGACAATTCCAATCTCGGCATTGTCACAGGATGGGAAAACAACCATCCAAAGAATCACCTCTTACAGGGTGGTTTCACCAGCTTTCTGCAATCTATAAATCGTCAAAATAAACACATTTCTGCAGGTGGTATTCCAAAGAAGCAAAACAATCATGATCCAAAACCATTCCCTCTGTAGGAGGACATCCCACATGAAAACACACAAGGTTTTCATATCGACTTCATACCAAAATGCCCCACTTGGCTCTAAACCCAGACAGGCTGTAACAACACAGCCCACTGGTATTTCCACAGCCACACTCCCTCTCCTCTTAATTGGGCTGCAGATGAGCCTGTGCTCAGCATCATGGGCCCTTCTGAACCCAGCCGCACAGCTCACTCTGAAACAAGAACATTTAATCACCAGGCTGCTCTCCTCAGCCTACCATGACAGCACCGTGTCGTGCATTTATGTCAGTGCTTGTGAACACACCAAAGTACAACCTCATTGTTATCTCTGCTGACAGTGAGGGCTGCCGTCGCTGTCTTCAAAGAAACATGGAGACGTCTACCCTCCCATGCTTCCTAAAAACCAAGAGCAATACTACAAAATATGTCCCACTCTCCTGTGGGCTTGTATCAAGAGGTTAAATGCAGGAGACTGCAGTGGGGAGAGGAGGGACAGCATCTATGATGCTAAGTTTCCCTCCGTTTATTATTAAACCAAAATATCTTTCACCAACTTCCACACCCAAGGTGTGTAATGGTGAGGTATTCTTAAATATTCACTTAAAAAAAAAAAAAAAAATCTATGATTTGCAGTGGAACTGTAACCTCCCCACAGCAGAAAAACACATCCAGCCTTCTGGCCATTTCTGTCTCCATCCATTTTTCCTGAAATGACTCAGGGACTGGCCCCCTAACTTAGCTGGACTTGTCTCTTCTTGCTGTTGTGCGGAAAGGCTAAGAGTGAGCAGGCAACTTGAGCGTAAGTGCCACCTCCTCTAGAAGAAAAGCGTCACCTTTTGAGGAAGAGGTCCGGATTCCAAAATAAACTGTGATGATGATATCTGCTTTTCCTCGGGTCACCTGACATATCCAGAGAACCTAACACCAGCACAGGGAGGAAAATAAAATTCCACTGCAAGGAGAGTCCACTTCATAGGGCGGAGTGCTTCCTTCTTATCAATCAACCACAGGGTTAGTAAGCCTTAAAAAAGCAGCCGTGTTCCCACCCTCTTACTCCTGCCCCCACTGCTGAACCAAGTGCCGCCTGCCAAGTTCCTCCTTTTTCTAGTCTCCTAGAAACCCCTCCACATCCTGACTGCATTTCTTTTTCATCCTCAGAGAGTAATAAGACTTTTTTCCTGGAAGAGCCTTTTATTTCCCCAGATGACAAAAAAGTCTCCAAGAAATTTATGATACACTGATTTTAGACCCATATGAGTTTATTATTGAGATACAAGGAACTCCAAATCAAATGTGAAGACCACCACTGCAGCACCACCCAGCATGGGAGCAGGCTCCGGGTGTGAAGGTGATTAGCTCAGGTCATAAGGTATTGATAGCTGCACAGAGCTGAACCCATCCGTGAAGGAAAAGTCACACAGCATCATTGATTCACTCAGAGAGCAGCTCGGTCCTCACTCCCTGGTCTTGTTTCCCCCATCACTGTATCCCTGGTGACTCTCAGAGCACACAGCGGACACCCAAGCACCCACTGAGTCTCCAAACACTATACTACTTGACTCCTGAGTCAGGGCCAGGCATGATGCTCAGAGAACAGCCCAAGTAAGACCCATCCTCTGCCCCCAAGATGCTTAGACAACA
The DNA here is from genome assembly GCF_000696425.1 of Galeopterus variegatus. Lineage (NCBI taxonomy): Eukaryota > Metazoa > Chordata > Mammalia > Dermoptera > Cynocephalidae > Galeopterus > Galeopterus variegatus. The sequence goes on from NW_007728344.1 coordinate 300,633, forward strand.
GCAGAGTAGCCGGCAAAAGAAAGGTTCCTCCTTAGTCCTCAACTCTCCAAACATGGTTCTCAATGGTTCTCCCAGTTGTCACAGAGCATGGGCTGGGATCCGATATATATCTGCTCCTGGGGCTGCATCATGCATGCAGAGCACAAAGCTCTTCATTTAGGGTCAAGTATAGATCACCCCATAGAGCCTGAGTTCCACTGTTAGGAGTCCTGGCATTCATTGGGGAAAGTAGCAGTTTTTGACTTCAAGGAGACTCCCTGCTTGAAACTCAAATATTTAAATTATCAGTAATTGATATCTGAGCATTTGGCAATTCAGTCCTATATGTCCTATCTCATGAAAGGGGCTGAGTTTTGGAGAAACTTTTGGGATGAGGTCTCTGAACTCAGTAGAACCCCACTGGGTTCTGTTGATCTTGCTTGAAAATGTGGAGACTAGAGAGGAGGATGCTTTGTTTCCCTCAACAGAGTACTCAGCAGTTACTTTAACAGCTACATGGGAGTTTTTTCTCCGCAGCGAGAAACAGGATCACACACTACTTGGTAAACCATGATTCAAACCCAGGTCAGCTGGACTGTAGTCTACAAGAATTTGGTAAATTTCTACCACTGTTGGCCAAAGCATGTTCAATGGGTTCTGGGATATAAAGAGGTGTAATGCAGAGAGTTCCATGGTCAAAAATGGTAGGGAAAATGAGTAAAATAAAGGTTAATCAGGTTATCTTCACTGCAAGTCTTTTCAGAGATTTCAGTATGCAAATGTGCACTGTGTGATAGTGTGCAATGTATGTCAGACCATGGTAGCCTCTGTGTGTGTGTATGTGCATGTGTGTGCATGATTGTCATGGTCTCCTGTTCCGTGAAATACAGTTTGGAAAATCCCACACTCATACCATATTGCTTCTCCTGTGGCACTTCTTAATTTTAAAACTAGGATTTGTGGCTTTCAACCTTTCTTCTACTCTAACATTATCCCTGTTTTTTGATACCTTGTCATTCATTCACTCATTCACTTATTCATCCATTCATTCATTTGACAAATATGTTATGACAGACACTATGCCAGGCACAGGGGACAAAAGAAATGAGGTTGTCATGGACATTGGCTGACATTTATCAGATGCAGCCAGGAACTTATTTCAGAACCTTGTTTATGAGAGTGAAGGAAAAAAGGATAAAAGAAGATTGTGTGGATGCCGATGATGGATAAGCACAGGTTTTCCTGGCTGGATTCACTATCTTCGTCTCTTTCAGAGCAAAGACAATGCTCAGGGCCCATGTTTGGATTAAACCCTAAGAAACTTGATGGCTTGCCTGTTCTCCATTCAGTAGACCTCACTTCATTCTAATAGGGCAGGGGGGATTGCTCACGATTTTGAACCTGGCCTTTGTTCAGTTGTCCTGACCAACCTATTACTGCTTAACTACAATTATATCAGCTTCACAATTCTTTTGATTCCTTTCCAATCCAAATTCCCTCTTTCTGGGGTGACTTTTGACGGTCTAGCCAGTGTATTATCTAAAGGCATATGGAATTTGGAATGGTATTTCCATACGAGAGCCATACACATTCCTTCTCTAGGTTCCACTCTGAAACACATGTGCTATCGGTTAGCACAGGAGGCTGAGACGGAACAAGGCTGGGGAAACGCTGGGGGAGAAGAGCCAAGAGAGTTCAAAAAGAAGGATCCTTACACTGCTCGGCAATAAAGACCACAATACCCAAACAGCAATTTTTGTCTGTAAGAACAGATAAGATAAATCAGTTTACTGTATCCAATTTTCTTAGGCCATATTTTCCCTTTTCAATGTTAATGTAATTGGTTGGTTAAATACGGCTCCAGAAATCAAGAACTTTCTATGGCTTAGACATATGATTCGGGTAGTAACTTAATGCTCCTTTGTTTCCCTCAATAACAGAGCACTCAGCAGTTACTTTAACAGCTCCATGGGAGTTTTTTTCTCCACAGCGAGCAAGATGTACCCCATTCTGTGTGGAGGAGAGGAAGGGAGCGTGGGGCCAAGCGGTGTTGACGGGAAGGCAGTGCCCACAGCCCTTCAGCACTTTGCCAGCTCTGCCAGTGGGAAAGATGACACAGGAAGTAACACCACCGGCAGCCACAGCTCTCAGTGATTAGTAACACCCACCATCAATCCTTCTCGCCCACTTATGCAAGCATTAGAAAGTAGAACTAAGGGAAAAGGAGAAATCGTATTCACAAGTCAGCAAAGGTTTCAAAAGGAGACTTGTGATGAACTTCCAAATCTAAAAGCTGATGCAATATTTTGGAAGAAATATGTGTATTATCAGAATGTAGAACCTGGAAGAACCTTCGCATGATGGGGGAATAAAATAAAGGAAGCCCTTTAAGAAAATTACTGATGTGGAAGTTGTTACCCAGTAATTAAACAGCTAAGGTCTAAAAACTGGGAGAATGATAGAAATCAAAGTATAAGCATCTATGCTAACTAGTGCCCAGCAGGGAGCTGTCAAACTCTTGTATGAATGAACGATATGGGCTCCTCGGTTAGCTTCGCTGGTTAGAGCACAGCCTTATACCACCAAGGTCATGGGTTCAGATCCCCATACCAGCCAGCCGCCAAAAATACATAAATCTGTATCATGAATGAAGAATAGACATGAGGAATGTAAAATGATCAAGAAGCAAAGACCCTCAAAATATATGACAGGAGCAGAAGCAGACAGTTATTAGACAGTTCAATCAGCGAGAACAGAAACATCACATTCCAAACTGTGGAAGACAAGATGTCCCTTTGCAGAATACCAACAGAGAACAGGAAGTGAACGGGGACACTTGGCTTCAGGGCTACTGACTAAAGCTGAGTTATTTTTATCACTTGGAAGATGTTGCTGCTGAAAGTACTATTTTCCAACCACGTACGTGATGTGCATCCAGTCCTCCCTGACGCATTGTATGGCTTCAGAGATTAAATTTTGCTAAAGGCTGACAGCTGCCTGCAAATCAGTAAGACATACCAAGTGGCCAGAGAGGCAGCTCTAAATACCATGCTTAAGGACCTGCGGTTTTGGAGAGAATTCACAAATGTTCCACAACATCTTTCAGGAGTCCACGTTGCTGATTAAGAGAAGCCTATTTGGTTTCTTAATGTGGTGTCTAAGTTTGAGGCAAAATGATGCTCTTTAGCCCCTAAATATTCCAGAAATTTCAATAACCAGTGAGTGTTATTTACTATAATAAGAATAGAATAATTATGCCCAAAGTTGCAAATTACTGGTGCTTTGGGGAAGCCAGAACATAGAGTCATACTCTGTGATGACTGACTTCAAAGTTGGTTGTGGTGGGTACTGACAGCAGCAAGGGAACCCGATTCTGATGTTTTCATTGACACCCTTTGGAACTGCCTGAAGAGTGATCAAATATCGTGTATTTTTAAAAATAAAACAAAAATAACATAATATTTTCCCGGGACATTTACTCATTGGTTAGCTAAACAATGTTATTAAGAGACTAAATCAACCAGAATTTGAAGATAACTCTGTCTTCTTTTTAACTCCAATGTCATTGGTACTACAGAGACTCGACCCCATGTGTCCGGTTTCCATCTTTGACCATTTTCTCTCCTTGCTTGATTTCCTTTCCCAGGGGACCGCCTTCTATTTAAATGTTGAAGACTTCTGAGTGTGTTCTTCCAGGTCTAGGAAGAACTGCTGAGCCCTGAGTTGTATTTCCACCTGCCGAATGGATGACCCCTGGGCTCCACAAAGATGACGTATGCAGGCAGAATGACAGCCACTGTTCAGCCTCCACCTAACCCCACCTGCTCCTCGTCCTAGAATGACATCACCACTCATCCAAGTGGATGTTGTAGACCTACACGTAAGATGTCTCTCCAATTCTGTGCTCTCCTCCCTCTCGCAAATGTTTTCGCTTGCATTTATTTAACTTTATGTTATAAACATTTATGTAGCATGGGACGTGTGCCAGCTGCTGCTCTAGAACGTGATAAGACCATCATCTTTTGCCCGTATCAAGAAACTTCCAACTAGTCTCCCTCACCTCCCATCTATTCTTCATGGCAGTCAAAGTAGCTGTGCCTTCAAAATCTCATCACAGTCCTCCCAGGCTCTATGCTTCTGACACTCCTCATTTTCGATACTCTGTAGCATTGCCCGTAAGGACCTGCCTGTCACTTGCCCATGGTGGCTCAGCTCTCTTCCCAATCCCTATGAAGCCCATGTTCCATCCACACCAAACTATGTCCCTGTCCTCACAGAGGCCACATGGCTTCATGCTTGCTTTTCCTTCTTTCTGCCTAGGAAGTCTTTCTCCACCTGGGACCCCCACACCAGGTTCAGCCCATATTAGAAAATTTCTTTAGAGAAGCCTTCCCAAACCTCTAATAAGGCTGCCTGGAGGGCCTCGAAGGCAAATCATAAAATCCTAAGTGGATCTAAAACAAAATGCCAAGTGAAAACAAATAAAATAGTTGGTTCAACAGAACGAAGGATTTTTCCTGACCATTATGGTCAGGAAAAAAAAAAAAAAAAAAAAAAAAAAAGGAGCCTACCAAAAAATTTCAAAAAACAAACCTCTAATAAGGCTGCCTGGAGGGCCTCGAAGGCAAATCATAAAATCCTAAGTGGATCTAAAACAAAATGCCAAGTGAAAACAAATAAAATAGTTGGTTCAACAGAACGAAGGATTTTTCCTGACCATTATGGTCAGGAAAAAAAAAAAAAAAAAACAAGGAGCCTACCATAAAATTTCAAATAATGAAGCAATGACAAACTGGAATGCTTTTCCATGAAAAAAGAAAATGTGGAGCAATTACCCAGCTGTAGTCATAGAAGCAGCTGGTGAAGATAGCCGTGGAAACAGAGAACGATGATTTATGCTAACTTACTTATATTTGGTCTGAGTACTCTCTATTTTTTTACTTCTAAACCTATCAGCATCATTTCTGTTTCTACTCATTTTCAGAAAGTTTCATACAGCATTTCTGTCCAATTGCATTTTCTCTGTATTTTCTGATGAAAAAGAATATGAAGAGTTCCAGTGAAACTGTAGGCCGCTTGCAGAAATCCCCACATATGCCAACTTGAACACAGTATGAAACATCCTACGGGCTGGAACCTCTGTAAACTAACTGGAGAACACAAAGATGGGTAAGAGTGACCTTCAATTCAAGGACTCACAGTATTATAAAGCAGACTCACGGTTGACAGCCTTGGATGTCCAGCAGGCACTTCAAATGTAACATGTGCAAAACCCAACTGGCGTTGATCCTTCAAACTTGATCCTCCCATGTCACTAAAAGGCAACAGGAATCTTCCAGCTGCACATCTTGCTGATCATCGTCTTGACTCCCCTTTCCCACACAGGCCCACCCCTGTCAGAGCAGCAACACATCCCATCAACTCTATGAACCAGGATGTGACGACTTCTCACTGCTCGTGGCCACCACCCTAGCCATGGTCTGTCGTCTCCCACGAGGCTATTCAGGAGCCTCCTCACACATGTCCCTGCTACCAGGCTCGCCCTATCCTCCGAAAGACTACTTTTACAAACTATGTAGGCCCTCAAAACTCTCCAGTGACTTCCCTTGTTACTCAGAGCAAAAACTCAAGTCTTTACCACAGCGTATAAGGCCCTACGTGACCTTGACCAGTGCTGTCCTACTCCTCAGAAGGTCCCTGAGTCCCCTCCAGCCAGCCTTCTTCCCCACATCCTGCCATTCCTCAGATGCCCCAGGCAGACTCCCACCCCAGGGCCTTGGCCTTAACTGCCTGCTTTGTCTTGTTTCTCCAGCCTTCTTGTCTCTTCCACCAGACAGACATGCACGTGGTTTCCCCCTCCCTCCCTTCTCCCTGGTGTCTGCTCAAATTGTCCTTTCATTTAAAGGCTGTCTCTAGAAAGCACCCATGTCTCTCCATTTTCCTTACAGCATCATTTTTCTTCATAGCGTTCACACCACATGCCTCTTCTTGTTTGTTTGTTGTCTGCCTTGTCACTGGCATGCGAGTGCTAAGAAGGCAGGTATGTTCACTACTGTTTTTCCACACCTAATTAGTGGTTCATATCATGCCCTTATTAAATATACACTGAATAAATGACATAATAAAAGAGAAGCAAGACATGTACATAATAATCATCACGCCAGATCACAGGTAATTCACTCACAAGAGAACAACACACTAGGTAGTGACTCCACATGCTAAAAAAAAAAATCACGTGCCTTCCCTGAAAGTTTCTGTTAAACAATGAGCACTTCTCTTATAGGATTCTGTTTTTAAAAGTCAATTCCCATGCAACTCTAAGAATAGCTGGTGCGTAAGGTGATATCTATCTGCTTACTCATTCAAAACACATTATGTAGTGACTGTGACAGGGAGTGTACCCTGTGGAGCAAAAGATCAACTAATTGTCACCTGCTCTCAAAAAGCCCATACTGTATTATATTCAGGAAAATAAAGTATGAGTAAGAAAGACTGAACGTGGAGACTGTGATCCCGACGATATGACATTCTGGTAAAGGTAAAACCGCGGTGAGAGTAAAAAGACCTGTGGTTGCCAGAGGTTAAGCGGAGGCAGGAATGAACAGGCAGAGCACAGAGGAATTTTAGGGCAGAGAAACTATTCTGGAGGACACTGTAATGGTGGATACAAGTCAGTATTCATTTGTTAAAACCCATAGAATATGCAACACCAAGAGTGAAGCCTAATGTAAACTATGCACTTTGGGTGATATGAATCAATGTAGGTTCATCAGATTTTTAATAAATGTACCACTGTAGTGGTGGATGTTGATGGTGAAGGAGACTGCACATATGTGAGGAAACATAATAAAAGAGAAGCAAGACATGTACATAATAATCATCACGCCAGATCACAGGTAATTCACTCACAAGAGAACAACACACTAAGTAGTGACTCCACATGCTAAAAAAAAATCACGTGCCTTCCCTGAAAGTTTCTGTTAAACAATGAGCACTTCTCTTATAGGATTCCGTTTTTAAAAGTCAATTCCCATGCAACTCTAAGAATAGCTGGTGCGTAAGGTGATATCTATCTGCTTACTCATTCAAAACACATTATGTAGTGACTGTGACAGGGAGTGTACCCTGTGGAGCAAAAGATCAACTAATTGTCACCTGCTCTCAAAAAGCCCATACTGTATTATATTCAGGAAAATAAAGTATGAGTAAGAAAGACTGAACGTGGAGACTGTGATCCCAACGATATGACATTCTGGTAAAGGTAAAACCGCGGTGAGAGTAAAAAGACCTGTGGTTGCCAGAGGTTAAGCGGAGGCAGGAATGAACAGGCAGAGCACAGAGGAATTTTAGGGCAGAGAAACTATTCTGGAGGACACTGTAAGATTCGTGTCCTTTGGTCATTGGTTGAGCCCTGGTAGTCTTTGTTGATTGGTACCTTAGCTGATGGGAGTTCATTCGTCCAACCAAATGGTGCTCTACGTGATGGTAGAGCTCCTTATCCATCTTTATTTCCTCTGGCTGTGCATGCCCACATCTTCAGAGAACCAGCTGCACTGGCTATCCTACTTGCAAACAACCAGGTTTCCTCTTCCCACTCCTGTCCTTTTCTGATTTCCCACACCACCACCAGAAATGCACACAGCAGCTAAAAAGAGCCACGCATGAAATGCTAAGAGAGAAGCCTTCATAATAGGAAGAGGAGGGGAACATATTTATACCACTCTTAATTTAAAACAATCCTGCCAAAGACAAGAACAGAAGGAACTTCTGGAACACCCTGTGACAAGCGAAACAAGAGGTGGGGAAGAGGAGAAGGGAAATGGATCTAAAGCTGAGAACAGACTCGAGTGGCCACGTGGTCACTTTCCTAATGACCAGCATGTAATTTTCAGAAGAAAATCTGAATAATTCTCCCAAAAGGAAACTGTCTAAGCAGTGATCTCTTTGCACTACAGAACAGGCAATCATTTTGGTATCATCATTTAAAAGGGTTTGAATACTACATAGGTAACTCATACCGTCTTACAAAGATTTCTCCATGAATTTCCCCAGGTGCCTTAGTGAGGAAGGTGAATACCTGGTAAAGCATCTGTACTTACATAGCCTGAGCATTGGTATTTGAGTAAATGGTTGGTGACTATCCCCCAAGGAACAGCAAACTCATCCTTAAAAAGATACGAAACACTGGTGAAATCTATACATCTTGCATCCGAAATTAAACAAGCTAGTAAAGAACCTATAACAAAAATTGTTGCTTGATTCAGAGCTTGCTCAGGTTCTGGGGGTCTAAAGAGAACGGAAACAGAAAGGGCTTGGTGGGATATGGAAGATGAAGTGAGAGGGAGATGCCATGCTGGTTAAATCGTAAGAGGAGCTAAGAGGACAGGCAGAATCCAGAGAGACAGCATCCTGGATACAGCTCTCGTGGCGTCGAGGGTTCTGGAATGCCTGAGGGAGAAGACCGACAGCCAGGGGAAATAGTTTTTCCCATTTCCTCTTCCTTCATAAAATTGGAGTTTTTTAGCAAGTGGAAAAGTGACTATTAAAGAAAAAACTGCCATGTCGAAGACACTTAAGTTGACATGGGAAAGCCACGAGATTGCTTAAGGGACTGTCTGATGTTTGGTAGAGGCAAGAGTCCTGTACAGGCAAAACAAGAGTCCTGGGGTTTCAGAGAGAGATAGGGGTTCATGTCAGGAGTCAGTGATGTAATAATCTAAAGAATCTGGATTATGGAGCCTGGACCCAAAATCCAGCCTTGAGGAATTATAGAAAAGTCAGTCAACTTCTCTGGAAACCAGTGAGAGAGCATCTTCATTTTCCATTTTTGAAGAGTCACAAGCATTAAGGTTTTTATATATATTATTCACAATCTGTAACATTTTTGTAACTCTGTACCAGGCGTTTTAAGGTCATTATACCTGATACTCATTCTGACCCTGCCAAGACCCTCAGAGGCCATAATTTAGGACATTATCATGGCTACAGGTTAGAAAGTGGCGTGGAAGAGCTTCAGACTCAAGTTCATTAACTTCTGATCCAAAGCTCTGTCCATTCTATNAAAAAAATAGAGATGTAAAAGGTTAACTTCCTTAATATTAAATGCTTCAGGAGATGTTCTAGTCATTTTTAAGGCTTTTTTTGGTGTTCTCAACACGTCATTACTTAGTGCATTATGGAAATGTCATTGATACAAAAATAATGACCTGGGTTTCTAACTTTAACATGCCAAGATCAAAGAGAAATGTCAGAGCAGAGGGCATTTATCCACACCAGGTGCACTGAATTTTGCCATGTGAGATGGCCAGGCTCAGACGCAGCATTAAGAATGTAGGTGCCACTGTTATGGGAAAACTGCATGTTTCCCAGTCAGGGAACCAAGATGTTGTGGGAAAATGCAGGTTTTGCCAGCTAAATCCAGGTTCTTGGTGTCTTGAACTAAGAATTGGACAAGACTCACCAGAGGTGAAAAGCAAAGGATAGTTTTATTTAGTAAAGACAGAAAGTACACTCCAGAAAGAAGGGAGCAGGCTCCAGTCACAGCGTGGCTCAAGAGCACCCACAGTTATGTTCCCAGGGGTTTAAGTCCTCCTAGCTGGATTTGTGTCCTTTGGTCATTGGTTGAGCCCTGGTAGTCTTTGTTGATTGGTACCTTAGCTGATGGGAGCTCATTCATCCAACCAAATGGTGCTCTACGTGATGGTAGAGCTCCCTATCCGTCTTTATTTCCTCTGGCTGTGCATGCCCACATCTTCAGAGAACCAGCTGCACCAGCTATCCTACTTGCAAACAACCAGGTTTCCTCTTCCCACTCCTGTCCTTTTCTGATTTCCCACACCACCACCAGAAATGCACACAGCAGCTAAAAAGAGCCACGCATGAAATGCTAAGAGAGAAGCCTTCATAATAGGAAGAGGAGGGGAACATATTTATACCACTCTTAATTTAAAACAATCCTGCCAAAGACAAGAACAGAAGGAACTTCTGGAACACCCTGTGACAAGCGAATCGAGAGGTGGGGAAGAGGAGAAGCAAAATGGACCTAAAGGCGAGAACAGACTCGAGTGGCCACGTGGTCACTTTTCTAATGACCAGCATGTAATTTTCAGAAGAAAATCTGAATAATTCTCCCAAAAGGAAACTGTCTAAGCAGTGATCTCTTTGCACTACAGAACAGGCAATCCCTTTGGTATCATCATTTTAAAGGGTTTGAATGCTACCTAGGTAACTCATACCGTCTTACAAAGATTTCTCCATTAATCTCCCCAGGTGCCTTAGTGAGGAAGGTGAATACCTGGTAAAGCATCTGTACTTACATAGCCTGAGCATTGGTATTTGAGTAAATGGTTGATGACTATCCCCCAAGGAACAGCAAACTCATCCTTAAAAAGATACGAAACACTGGTGAAATCTATACATCTTGCATATGAAATTAAACAAGCTAGTAAAGAACCTATAACAAAAATTGTTGCTTGATTCAGAGCTTGCTCAGGTTCTGGGGGTCTAAAGAGAATGGAAACAGAAAGGGCTTGGTGGGATATGGAAGATGAAGTGAGAGGGAGATGCCATGCTGGTTAAATCATAAGAGGAGCTAAGAGGACAGGCAGAATCCAGAGAGACAGCATCCTGGATACAGCTCTCGTGGCGTCGAGGGTTCTGGAATGCCTGAGGGAGAAGACCGACAGCCAGGGGAAATAGTTTTTCCCATTTCCTCTTCCTTCATAAAATTGGAGTTTTTTAGCAAGTGGAAAAGTGACTATTAAAGAAAAAACTGCCATGTCGAAGACACTTAAGTTGACATGGGAAAGCCACGAGATTGCTTAAGGGACTGTCTGATGTTTGGTAGAGGCAAGAATCCTGTACAGGCAAAACAAGAGTCCTGGGGTTTCAGAGAGAGATAGGGGTTCATGTCAGGAGTCAGTGATGTAATAATCTAAAGAATCTGGATTATGGAGCCTGGACCCAAAATCCAGCCTTGAGGAATTATAGAAAAGTCAGTCAACTTCTCTGGAAACCAGTGAGAGAGCATCTTCATTTTCCATTTTTGAAGAGTCACAAGCATTAAGGTTTTTATATATATTATTCACAATCTGTAACATTTTTGTAACTCTGTACCAGGCGTTTTAAGGTCATTATACCTGATACTCATTCTGACCCTGCCAAGACCCTCAGAGGCCATAATTTAGGACATTATCATGGCTACAGGTTAGAAAGTGGCGTGGAAGAGCTTCAGACTCAAGTTCATTAACTTCTGATCCAAAGCTCTGTCCATTCTATTGAGCTGCCCAATATATGAATCCCTTTCACAGCAACCCCAAACCCAGCTTCCCTCTCAGCTTCTTCTCATGTGGGAGATGACTCTTCCTATTTCTAACACTCTGATGAAGTCTGGGCCTTTACTTTTACTATCTTTAGCCAAGAACAAATGAGGCTCTACCAGCGATCTTCAACCCATCAGACCCAATGCCTCTTTCTATATCCTGAGATATAATTAATTAAAAACGTGCCTAATCACGTGTTTTTTTTTTTCCTTTTTGTCTTTTTTTGTGACCGGTAACGGGATCGCAACCCTCGGTG
>NW_007728344.1:312207-313600 GCF_000696425.1 Galeopterus variegatus
AGAAAAGTCAGTCAACTTCTCTGGAAACCAGTGAGAGAGCATCTTCATTTTCCATTTTTGAAGAGTCACAAGCATTAAGGTTTTTATATATATTATTCACAATCTGTAACATTTTTGTAACTCTGTACCAGGCGTTTTAAGGTCATTATACCTGATACTCATTCTGACCCTGCCAAGACCCTCAGAGGCCATAATTTAGGACATTATCATGGCTACAGGTTAGAAGGTGGCATGGAAGAGCTTCAGACTCAAGTTCATTAACCTCTGATCCAAAGCTCTGTCCATTCTATTGAGCTGCCCAATATATGAATTCCTTTCACAGCAACCCCAAACCCAGCTTCCCTCTCAGCTTCTTCTCATGTGGGAGATGACTCTTCCTATTTCTAACACTCTGATGAAGTCTGGGCCTTTGCTTTTACTATCTTTAGCCAAGAACTAATGAGGCTCTACCAGCGATCTTCAACCCATCAGACCCAATGCCTCTTTCTATATCCTGAGATATAATTAATTAAAAACGTGCCTAATCACATGTGTTTTTGTTTTTTTTTTCCTTTTTGTCTTTTTTTGTGACCGGTAAGGGGATTGCAACCCTCGGTGTCGCGACCGGCAACGGGATCGCAACCCTCGGTGTCGCATCCGCACCGTGCTCAACCAGTGAGCGGACCGGTCTCTATATGGGATCCAAACCCTCGGCGGGAGCGCCGCCACACTCCCAAGCGCCGCACTCTACCGAGTGTGCCACCGGGCCAGCCCATCACATGTGTTTTTAAAAAATCAATAAAATGCCTTATTACTTAAAAGAGAAATTTATAAACAAGTAAAATATATTTCAATATACAAATGCTCATACGGTTACACCAGAAGACATAAGATGACAGATATTTGCATCTCTAAGCAGAGTCAGTGGGACTTCAATAGCTACACATGAAGACTGAGATGAGCAGGGACATAATTTTTCTGAAATAAACATATAGTAAAATTCTAAACAAAAAAAAGGACAATATCCTCTCAATTTAAAAGGTGGTTACATTCCTGGAAAATTCAGCATATATTTAAAATGCTTTTTGCTTATATATAAAATATATTTAGATTCTAGTAATATAAGCATTTCTTCACCCCCCGAAATGTCTGGCCAGATATTCTAAAGTCATGGCCTCACATGGGAAAATTTTTCACACTGTGAGACTATCCTATACCTTGTATGACATCCAGCATCCCTAGCCTGTGCTGACTAAAATGTCACCCCCAATTATTGTGACAAACAAAAACGGTCCCACGAAATGCCATAGCGGGTGGTACTTTTGCCTGGTCTAAGTCATAGACAGATATTCTTACTTTACATGGTTCTTCCCACTCATTTTATTCCCAGACAGCTAAGGAGACTTTAAAATCA
>NW_007728345.1:0-1470 GCF_000696425.1 Galeopterus variegatus
GTCAGGCAGAGAAAAAGAAATACCACATGTTCTCACTTATTGGTGGGAGCTAAAAAATAAAAAAATAAAAATAAACAAATTAATTTACCCACAAACACACACACACAAAAAAAAAAACCGGGGGGGGGTGGGGAAGAAGATATAACAACTATACTTTTTTTGTAGTTGTTACAACAAACAAACGGAAAGGACATTCTTGGGGGGGAGGGGAGAGAGGGAGGAGGGCGGGAAGTGTCGGTGATGGGCCATAATAATCATATACATTGTATATTGACAAAATAAAAATTAAAAAATAAAAATAAAAATAAAAATAAAAAAAAATTTTAAATTATTTTTATTTATTTATTTTAATTGGTTCTGAATATTCATGAGATACAAAGCTTATTATCACCCTTTGTGCCTAAGATGTGAAGGCCAGATCCACAGGGATTTTTTTTTTTCAAACCAGGGCTTTCTTTAATCTTAACCATGTGCCGTAGGAATTCCCCACGTCTTTAAATAACGCTCTGTCTATTTTTAGTGGCTGCACAATGTTACCGTGTAAGGACTTTAGAGCCCATTTGTCTCATTTTCTGCTCGGGACTTTCTCGTGGGGTGTAGCTTCGTAAATAGTGCTTTCGAGCACGTCCTTGCGAATAGGTCTTGGGTGAGGTTTCTGCTCATTGTCTTGGGGGAAATGCTTAGAAAGGAATCTCTGGTCAAGAGGTGGATGGTTTTTAAGGCCTTTGGTAGGTCCCGGCAGAGGCGTCTCCGGAGACCTTACCTCTGTTTATCGTCACTGAGGATGTCTGCTTTTGGTCACCCCCACTCATACTGCTGTGAATTTTTAACATCTTTAACAAATCAGTAAACAAAGCAGGGCGTCTCGGCGTGTTTCAATGGGGCCGTGTTTGGTGACAGTGAGATCCAGCATGTTCGCACAGGCTGGGGTGACTCTTCCGTCTGGTGAACGGCTTGTGCCTATCTCCAGGACCCCCTTGCTCCTAAAGCCCAGACATCGCCAGCTTCCCATCCATGAGTGGGGACCTCCTGTCTGAAATGTGTGGTGCATCATCTCAACGACCACCTTTCCTGAGGCAGGGGGCTCTGATGGAGTTGCACGTGCAGAATTCCTCAGCGGAGTTAGACATGACACCTGCTCTTTGCAGGGAAGAGGAACCTTCAAAGACAGTGCCCTGGGAGCTTGCCGTAGGCAGCCACGTCCCTTCCCCACATGCCCAGATCTTAGTTTCTCCACCTGCATCTCCGTTATCCAGGCTACATAACAAATCACCCCAAACCTGGTGGCTTAGGAGCATGTCCCTGGGTAGCCTAATAAAATGGAGACTTGAGGCATTAAGCCTATTCACTGGGGTCGGGACTCCCTCTTCAGCAAAGGGTGCTGGGATAACTGGATATCCATTTGCAGGAGATTGAAACTAGACCCATACCTCTCACCATGTACTAAAATCAACTCAAAATGGATCAAGG
>NW_007728345.1:2518-70776 GCF_000696425.1 Galeopterus variegatus
GGATGAGTGGATACGGAAAATGTGGTATATCTACACAATGGAATACTACTCAGCTATAAAAACGAATGAAATACTGCCATTTGCAACAACATGGATGGACCTTGAGAGAATAATATTGAGTGAAATGAGTCAGGCAGAGAAAAAGAAGTTCCACATGTTCTCACTCATTGGTGGGAGCTAAAAAACAAACAAATTAATTCACCCACATACGCACACACAAAAAAAACCCGGGGGTGGGGTGGGGAAGAAGATATAACAACTATACTTCTATGAAGTTGTTACAACAAGCAAACGGAAAGGACATTCTTGGGGGGAGGGGAGAGAGGGAGGAGGGAGGGAGGTGTCGGTGATGGGCCATAATAATCATATACAGTGTATATTGACAAAATAAAAATTTAACGAAAAAAAAAATAAATAAAATGGAGACTTGGATACAAAAGTGTAACTGCAGAGGGACACCCTATCTTCTTTGACATATTCTCTGTTAGAAGCAAGTCGTGGATCCTGTCTATCTCCAAGAGAAGGGATCATATGAGGGTGAGGCTCCTTGGGGGTTAGCTGAGGGTGAGTCTGCACCAGCTGTGAATACAACTTGCAACATCCACAAAACCCGCGTTTACCAACCAGGTCCCCCATGCTGGGAACCGCACCGGGTCCACAGAGGTAGTCAGTGAAACCTACGTTCTAGAGCTGGGCTGTCCAGCGTGGTGGCCACTGTTTGCCCGTGGCCATCAGACACTTGCAATACACCTGATGCACACGGAGACGTGTTGTCCGTGTGAAACGGGCACCTCATGTCGAGGACATAGTAGAAAAAAATGTAAGATGTTTCTTGACTTGTATGTTCATTGCACATTGAAAGGACAGCAGGTTGCACATGTGGTACAAAATACAGTGTATTGTTGAAATTGATATTTCTTTCTGCTTTTCTTACACAGATACTAGGAAATTTAAAATAGCACATGTGGATGGCATTTTAGTGTAGTTGGCCTATGCTGTGGTAGAAGAAGAAAGAAACGAAACTAGCCAGTCAACAGTCTGGTGGGTTAGAGGGGGAGGGTGGGTGTATGGAAGGTGCTGATGGGGGTGGGCTGGGGTGGGCAGCCATGCCCTGGCCCAGGTGAGAGAGCAGGGCTGTGCCACAGGTGGGGCTGGCTGTGGAGGGATCAGGTGAAGTCCATGTTGGGGACAGAACAGCAGAGTGTGGGGCAGATTCAGGCGGGTGGTGTCAGATCCAAGGGGGTTCTCCTGGGGCAGCCTGTGTTGTCCTGGGGAAGCAAGAAGCCCAGTCCCAAGGAATGTGCCCTGGGGTGTTAGGTGAGGACAGCATCAGGGTTCCCCATCGCCCCATGTCCCCATCCTTAAGAATCTGTTGAGTTTATAATAGACAAAAGGTGCAAACAGCCCACCTTTCCATCAACACATGGACACATAAACAAAATCCAGTCCGTCCCTACAGTGGAATATTACGCAGCCATGAAAAGGAATGAGGCTCTGACACCTGCTACAATGTGGATGAATCTTGAACACAATATGGTCAGTAAAAGACACTGGATGCAAAAGGCCACACAGTGTGTGGTTCCTTTTATACGAAATATCCAGAATTGGCAAACTCACAGGTTGGTGGTTGCCAGGGGCTGGGGAAGGGAGGATGGGCATTAACTGCTGAATGCTACTTTGAAACAGTTAATGTGAAATTCACATAACAAACTTATCCTTTTAAAGTGTAGACATCAGTGGCATTGAGTACATCCACAAAGTCATACAGCCACCCCCTCTATCTCATTCCAGAACTTTCTGTCACTCCAAAACCATCAAGTACTCAGTCCCCACATCCTGGCAGCTACAAATCTGCTTTCTGTCTCTGGGTATACACAGCTGCATTGTTCACAATAGCCAAAAGGTGGAAACCACCCAAGTCTCCATCAACAGACAATGGAGGTCCGTCCACTCAGTGGAATATTACTCGGCCATGAAAACGGGTGAAGCCCTGACACACGCTGCAGTGTGGATGAAGCTTGAAGACACCACGCTCGGTGAGAGAAGCCAGACACACACAGAAAACACCTATTATTTCATAGGATTTCACTCGTATGAAAGTCCAGAATAGGGAAATGTATAGAGACAGGAGGCAGTATTGGGGTGACAACTGAAGGAGACAGGGTTTCTTTCTCCGGTGACGAAAATGTTCCATCGTCACCTGTGGCGATGTTGCACAACTCTGTGGATGTACCAGACACCATCCAGCTGCACGCTTTAAGTGGACAGATTGTGTGGTATGTGAATTCCGTCTCAATAAAGCTGTTCAAAAAATACAAAAGAATCTGCTGAAGGTCGGGGGCTGCGGTGACCAGGGATTTGTTTTCTTCTCAAGTTGCTTGTCAGTGAAAAGAGCTTGCATCAAGCCGGGAGAAGCCCCCAGGACTCGGGTCTCAGGTTTAACCTTCCCTATCCCTTCTGGGTCTCTGAGTCATCTTCCAGCAGGTCTCAGCCCCACCTCGAGGCGTCCAGCTCTCCTGAACGCTGCTGTCTCTCGAGATGCGGAAATGGGCTCTCGTCAGTCACGGGGGGCCCAGTCCCACCCTCTCCTCCTTGAATCCATCCCCTACAGAAGACCCCAAACATGTCACCCCACTGTCGCCATAGCCGAGAGAAATTGACAAGGAGACAAAACTAAAACACCCACCTCAGGTGTCCCTCCACCACTTCTCAGTTGAGAGAATGTCCCCACCCTCTGCCCCAAGGCCATATGCACAGTGACTGGTCCACCTTCCACAGTCCACCCAACAACCAGACCTCTGGGCACCGTGGGCCCACGAGGAGTCCTGTGTGTTCCACCAGGGACCCCAGCGCTCCCTTCCCATCTCAGAAGCTCGCCCTACCCAAAGGCTCCTGGCTAGACCAGGCTTCTCGGCCTCAGCACTGTGGGCAGTGGGGGCTGGATGACTGTGCTGGGACCGTCCTGTGCACTGTGGAGTGTTGAGCAGTGTCCCTGGGGTCCTCCCACCAGAGGCCAGCAACACCCCTGCTAGTTGTGAGAACCAAAGGTGTCTGTAGATGTCGTCAGATATCCCCGGGGGCATAATCGCTCTTGGCTGAGATGGATGGATAGATGTTGGATGGATAGGTGGACAGGCAGATAGAGAATACGGATCAGTCTGTTTCTGTTGCTTATAACAAAATACTTGGAACTGGGTATCCTATAAGAAAACAAAATTTACACACAGTTTCAGAGGCTGGGAAGTCCAAAGTCCAGGAAACACATCTGGTGGGGGTGACAGTGACCCAGGGGTCTCACATGTCAGAGGTGGAGCAGAGAGAGAAAGACTCTCACGTGCCCTCCTTTCAAAGCCCCCAGAACCACGCCCCTGGCCACCATTTTTAATCCATTCACTACTGCACGGTCCTACAATCCAATCACCTCTTCAAGGCTCCACCTTTCAATGACCATAACAGGATTTCCCACCCTCTTAACAGTCACAGTGGGGATTAAACTTCAATGACTTACAAGTTGGGAACACAATTCAACCCATATCATAATGGATATACGATAGATAAAATAGGAAGATTAGGTGATTAATACACAGATGATAGAACAATAGAGAGATGATGGATTAAATAGATGGAAATATTAGATGACAGATAATAGATAATAGATAGCAGATGACAGATACAAGGAGACTTCAAAACGTTTGTGGGAAAACAGCATTAAAAGATAATGTAAATCTTTCCATGAACGTTTTGAACTATCCCCCGAGATACAAAGAATACAGATAGATGCATTGATAAGTAGATGACAGCTAACAAATAAATGGATGGGTGATAGATCAATAGATAAATAGACAGACAGATAGATACACATAGTCTGTCATGATATGACTTAGGGTTTCTCAAGCTCTGCACTAGTGACATTTGGGACTGGATGACTCTGTGGTGGGACCGTCCTGTGCACTGTAGGGGGTTGAGCTGTGTCCCTGGGATCCACCCACCAGATGCCAAGAGCTGCCGTACCCAGTTCTGAGAATGAAAAGTGCCCCAAACATTGCCAAGTGTCCCTTGGTGGGGATATAATTGTCCCTGGTTGCAAATCACCGTCATAGACAGAGATACATAGAGGTAGATAGTTAGATACAGACATATAGATACATACTAGATGATAGATATTAGAGAGAGACACACATGCATGGAAAATAGATATCGATAGACAGATGCACACAGTCTCTCATGTTGAGGCGGGTTTCTCAGCCTCGGCACGGCTGACATGTGGGCTGGATGACTCTCTATGGTAGGACCATCCTGTGCACTGTGGGGTGTCAAGCAGCGTCCCTGGTCTTCACTCACCTGATGAAGTGAATCTTCCCCTCCCCACTGTGACAACCAGAAATGTCCCCTGACATTGCCAAGTGTCCCCTGGGGGCAGAATCATTGAGGACCCCTGGCCCAGATCTACCTCTGCCTTCTGTCCCAGGTCTGGGACACCCCCAGCACCCCCGGGCTGGGACTGATCTCCTGCCTACCAGACTATCCCTGCTCATCCTCCCTCCCAGTTTGTGAGACACACTGTCACCTCCCCCGAGGAAGGCTTCACTATGAGTCTGTCTTGAGTTCTTCGCATGCCAGAGCCGTTCCCAGCCCTTCACGGGACGGTGCACTTTGTTCTAAACAGCACTGTGCAGTAGCTGCTGGTATCATCCCAGGTCACACGTGCTGCAGCTGAGGCCCAGACGGGTTAAGTAACCTGCCCGAGGTCACACAGCCGGAACGGGGCAGAGCTGAAGCCTGAGCCGGGGCAGACCTCAGGGTGTCTGCTCTTCACCCTCGACCTCTGCCAGCCTTCGGCCCTGGGGTCGGTCGTTACCTCTGCGTGTATATGTGCTTTACCACAGGAGACGTTTCAACAGCTTAAACAGGAGAAAGAAAAACAGGAAGAAAAAGAAACAAGGGGAGGGGCCGTGGCTCAGAACACAAGAAACATGTGACACCCAAGTGTGCCAGCCCAGGGGACTCGGAGCCTCCTCGAGGGGACTGGTCCCCAGGCTACGCAGGTCTTCTTGAGGGGGCTGGGGGCTCCAAAGCACCCAGAAGGGCCTCAGGTTTAGAATCTCGGGGCACAGATGGGACGGGGCACTGTCTGTGCTCCTGTCTGAGATCTCCGTCTTCCGGAAGCTTCTACATCCCTGGAAGGGACTCAACTCGCTCTTGGCCCTTGTGGTTGGGTTCCCGCTCCCTGAACTCTAATGAACCCTGTGTCCTGCCCCTTGCTGCCTGCATGGCCGTGGCCGTGGCCGTGGTGGGCACGCCCCAAGCCTGGTAGACACCACGGCCCGAGTGGGTCCTCTCAGGGGCTGCCCTGACTCTGTATTGGATCTAGGTCCAGCTGAGCGGCAGGTCCCTCTGGAATACTGGGGACTTGTCATGTGCCCCCACCCTGCGCCAACCTGCATGGGAGCCCTGGTGGGGACCACGCCTCTCTCGATGGCCTCAACCTGCTCCTCTGGCCCCTGTGACCCTGCCCGGAGCCCGTCTTTCATCCCCCAGTTTTGGCCATGGGGATCCTTCCAGCAAGTCTAAGTAGAGAAGCTAATGGTTAGGGCTTTGCCACCGACGGGCACCAGATCCAAATCCGTTCTTGTCTTAGAGGATGTGTGTGCAGCTTCCTGGAAAAAATCATTTTCTCTGTGGGTCCTTTCTCTTGCCCACCACTGTGGCTGACGACACCTATGGGAACCGGCCACACACTCTGGGCATATATGATCCATTGGAGATTGTTACTTAATGTGCCTTAAAATACCTCAGTGTGGTGTGCACCTTGTACAGTCGATTCAATCGCGGTGGCAGCTCCTTGTGAGCAGTTGAAGGGATGAGGACAAGTTCTGGATAGAGAACACACCCCCATATGCACACACACGCACACACACGTACACACACATGCACACACGTGCACACACATACATGCACACACACGAGCGCGCACACATACACACGCACACGCACACACATGCACACGCACACGTGCACACACATACATGCACACACACGAGCGCGCACACATACACACGCACACGCACACACATGCACACGCACACGTGCACACACATACATGCACACACACGAGCGCGCACACATACACACGCACACGCACACACATGCACACGCACACGTGCACACACATACATGCACACACACGAGCGCGCACACATACACACGCACACGCACACACATGCACACGCACACGTGCACACACATACATGCACACACACGAGCGCGCACACATACACACGCACACGCACACACATGCACACGCACACGTGCACACACATACATGCACACACACGAGCGCGCACACATACACACGCACACGCACACACATGCACACGCACACGTGCACACACATACATGCACACACACGAGCGCGCACACATACACACGCACACGCACACACATGCACACGCACACGTGCACACACATACATGCACACACACGAGCGCGCACACATACACACGCACACGCACACACATGTACACACATGCACACACGTGCACACACATACACGCACACACATGTACACACACGAGCGTGCACACATACACACGCACACACACATGCACACACATGTACACGCAGACGTGCACACACACACATGCACACACACGTGCACGCGCTGTTCTGCGGCCCCGTGACACCAGGCACGTGAGAGATGTTGGCTGTATTGA
The DNA here is from genome assembly GCF_000696425.1 of Galeopterus variegatus. Taxonomy (NCBI): domain Eukaryota; kingdom Metazoa; phylum Chordata; class Mammalia; order Dermoptera; family Cynocephalidae; genus Galeopterus; species Galeopterus variegatus. Next base: position 9,232 of record NW_007728345.1, read on the forward strand.
AACCGTCTTTCAGCCCACAAGGTCACTTGTGGCAATAATCCGCTCATTAGACGTCTAATCCATCATTCACGTAAGAGCGATTCAGGGCCGCCGTTTAATGCAGGTTGGTTTAATCATTAGCACCAGTTTGTCAACTGCATAATTCACACGGGATTGTGGGTATGCATGATTTAGCAGGCGACCCTTGACCTCCTGGAGCAAGGAGCCTGCCTTAGAGGCAAAATCGAGAGGGACAATCAGGCAGACTCACTCAGGAGCAATTATTATGCTTAACAGCCTGTCACTGTAGCAGGAAAGGGGAGCAACAAGAGGAAAAAAACAGGAGGAAAACCCAGAGCATCCTGAATAATGAGGGACTGGCATTCTCTCCAGATCCCATGTTGCAAGAACGCGTTAAATCACAGCCTTGCTGCTCCCTACCCAACGCCCCAAAGAACAGGTTCTTGTTTACTTAGCGGTGTTGCCTTGGAAGCCCAGTTTGCTGTTTGCTGGGAAAGGAGGCCGGGAGGTGGGCGCCCCCTCCTCTGCCACAGCAGTGCTGGCCGCTCGCTCTGCAGCCAGCCAGCCAGCCGGGGGCTGACCCGCGACTGTCACAGGTGAGCAGAATTAGCGGGAGGCTCTGCAGTGCTGTCAGACAGGTGGCGAATCTTCCCCGAGGCGCTGATTCATTTGGAGCAAGAGCAGCATACCCTGCACCGAGTGCCTGTGCCCACCTGAGGTGCACCGCGGGAGAGTTAAATACGCAGTCTGATTTGCCTGTCCTGATAAATGTAGCACAGGATCCTATTTTATTTCCACCTGCTGGAAATCCCGTCACTTCCAGGCTCCTCCTGGGATGTCTCTGCAGCCCTCTAGCTGGGGTGAGGGTGACTCCCGCTCCAGGTTTTTGGCATTCTGGGGGCACCAGGGCGCCCTACCTAGTTCTCTGTAATGAAAGCCTCCTCTTACTTGTTATAATTGAAAATTAACCCGGACTCCAAAGAAGACATTTGTGTGGTGATTAGTCTGCCAGCTGCGCTGATTGCTTTTGGTGTTTCAGAGGGAGGTCAAGGGGTCATGTTATTTGGGTGAGAAAAATGGGACCTGAGCAGTCTGTTCTGGGGAAGGCTTCTTCTAAGTTTGTTGACGTCTCAGAGGAGGCACGAACAGAGACTCCGGGGTGTGCGGGTCTGGGGACCCCAGGGAGCAAAGAACACGTCCCTAACCTTCAGCCCCACCCATGTAGAGGCTCCGTTGCTTTTTTATAATGATGGTGGTTATTTTATTTATTTATTTTTTACTTTAATTTGATGAAGCAAAATGGGAAAAGGAAACAGCTTGGGTGCAGGGGACAGAACCGACTTGGTAGGTTGAAGACTTTGGACGAGATCTGGGCAAGATCCCATGACTGTCGGTTGGAAGAGTTGAGTTTCTGAGCCACATCTGCTGGCTCCATTTTCCTGGGCAGGAAGGTCCAAGCCACGTGGGGCTGGGATGGCACAAGCCACTCTGTGTAGTGCTCTGTCCCTGCCCAGCCTGGGAAAAATTCAGTCCCCTCAAATTCCTCCAGGGACTGGGAGTGATTTGGCCATAAAGATGGTGGCCACCGTGTCCAGTACTCCCTCCCTGTGTGCATCGTCCTCCTCCCCTGGGGGGCACCCATGTGCCCTCTCCAGAGTCTGGGCGGGACCTCTGCCTGCCTGACCAATAGGAAGCAGTGGAGGAGAAGACATGACAGTCTTGGGCTAGCCCTTAACTGGCATGGCAGTGTCAACAGTCTCCTCCTGGAGCCCTGAACTGTGGGTAGAGACGTCCAGCTCTCAGGGACAGAGGCCATGGCAGTTCAACCATTCTACCCTCCCCAGCCAAGACGTCGATATTCCAGTCCCTGTGCAGCTCCTGGCTGAATGTGGTCATGAGGATGACCCTGGACCATGACACGTGGAGCAGAAGAGTCACCTAGCTGAGCCCAGCCAAGCCACAGAGTCCTGAGGAATGACAAATTTCTGTTTCGAGCCTCTGCATGTGGGGGAAGCTTGTTAGGCAGCCACAGATAGTGCAGTGGGACATTAACTTGGGTTCTCAACAGTCCAGCTCACCCACCATCTCCCTGTTGGCCTCTCCGGTGTTCTGGGGTCCCCAAGGTGATGTCTTCTGTCCCCCTCCCCTGTTGATATCCAAAGTGGAATCACCCCATGTACCCACACTCACCCCAGGACATTTGCACATGCTACACCTGGGTCTGGAACACTCCTTCCCTGTGGTGAGGACTTTTTCAGTATCTGCCATACAGGAAAGACACCCCAGCCCCCACCTGGACACCCCCACACTGCTCCTCACCCACTCCCCCCATCATTGTCCTGTGGCAGCAGGAATCACTGCTGCTGGTCACATGGCATTCACATACCTGCTTGGCTCCTCCTCTGGAATGTGAGCTCCATGCAGACAGGTGCCCTGTGTTGCTCCCTGTGGCTCCCCCACTGCCTGGTCAGTGCCTGGCCTGAGCAGGTGCTGTGGTGTGGGGTGGGGCTGGGCGATGTGGACGTGCACTCCTTGGGGTGCCCCCAGTGCCAGGGCAGAGGGGACTCACTGAGGTTGGGGGCTGGAGTCGGACATAGTCCTAGGAACTGCTGAGAAGCCCATGGGAACCTGGAGCTCATTTCTCATGGGCCAGCCCCGTGGGGCTCTCAATGCCACTGTGGTGGGGTTGTGTAAACACCCAGACAAAAGCAGCATTAAAGAAAGAGTTCAGGGACCTGGAGCCCCACTGCCTCTACATCCAACATCCCCCAGCTGGGGCTTGGGGTCCTCTAGAAAATACAGAGGCATCACGAACCCAGTTTGGTGTCCCTGCCTGAGAGGGTACAGACCCTCCATGGCAGACCCTCATCTCTTCCATGAGCCTGGACGCTGGCCAGAGGGAAGTGGCCAGTGGAGAGCCCAGGTCACACCTGGTGGCTGTGGGGTGGGCATCAGGGCCGCGTCAGGGCCAGGTGGGGCACTTGCAAGCGATGGAGGCATGGGGTGGTGCCCAGCGCATATGTGGGCACGGGATTGAATGCCAAGCCTGCTCCTTATGGGCTGAGGTGAGACACATAACCTACTGTGCCTGCCTCAGTTTTCCCATCTGTACACTGGGGCGAACAGCTGTGCCTTCCTTCTAGGGAAGCTAGAAAGATGGGTGGTGGTGGGGCTCAGGACTCACTACCCGAACATACGACACCCTGGCATTCGAGAAAACAGCAGAATGGGGAAGGTCGGTCTCACCTTCCCCTTGTCCTTCTACCCTGAAGCAGATCATGAGACCCAGGATGGACTCTCTGACCCTCCCCTGAAGCAGGTCACGAGAGCCTCAATCGAGAGGTGACCTCCTTACACCTGGAGGACAGGAACGTCCTCATCTCTGAAGACACAGGGCACAGGGAAGACTCTGAACACACCGGCCTTGCTAAGTCCCCCCATTTCATTACTATTAGGTCAGACCCTCTGTGTCCAATCATACTTTTCCACGTCTGTCCCCTCCTCATCAACTAATCATAAAAGTGCACATTTTCCCTGGGTTTTTGGGTCTTCATTTCTGAACGCTTTGTGCAACATAAAACTTCTATTAAATGCATGTGTTCATTTTTCTCTCATTCATCTGTCTTTGTCAGTTTGATTTTCAGACCCAGCCAGGGACTCTAAGAGGGTAGAGGAAAACCTTCCTCCCCTCCAGCCAGGTTAAGGATGGACTAGGTTAAGAATAATCTAGGATAAGGATGGGCTACGTTAAGGATGGACTAGGTTAGTGATGGACCAGGTTAAGAATGGACTGGGTTAAGGATTGTCCAGGTCAAAGATGGATGAAGTTAATGATGGGCTAGGTTAAAGAAGGACTAGATTAAGGATAGTCTAGACTAAGGATAGGCTTGGTTAAGGATGGACTGGGTTAAGGATAGACTGGGTAAAGGATGGACTGGGTTAAAGATGGACTGGGTTAAGTATGGACTGGGTTAAAGAAGAACTGGGTTAAGGAAGGACTGGGTTAAAGATGGACTGGGTTAAGGAAGGACTGGGTAAAGGAAGGACTGGGTTAAAGATGGACTAGATTAAGGATAGTCTAGACTAAGGATAGGCTTGGTTAAGGATGGACTGGGTTAAGGATAGACTGGGTTAAAGGTGGACTGTGTTAAGGATGAACTGGGTAAAGGACAGTAAGGGGTAGTTAAGGAGTAGGTTAACTTGCATAAAGTCCTGGAGCAGCGCCAGTACCCCAGGAGTAAGTGCCACAGAGTGTTCAGTCAAGGTTGAGAGCTCTATGGTAGGTTGGTGGTCCGTGATGGGTAGGTGGTCCATGGTGGGTTGGTAGTCTGTGGTGAGTTGGTGGTCCGTGGTGAGTTGGTGGTCAGTAGTGGGTTGGTGGTCTGTGGTTGGTTGGTGGTCTGTGGTGGGTTGGTGGTCCGTGGTGGGTTGGTGGTCCATGGTGGTCCGTGGTGAGTTGGTGGTCCGTGGTGGGATGGTGGTCCATGGTGGGTTGGTGGTCCGTGGTGGGTTGGTGGTCCATGGTGGTCCGTGGTGAGTTGGTGGTCCGTGGTGGGTTGGTGGTCCATGGTGGTCCGTGGTAAGTTGGTGGTCCGTGGTGGGATGGTGGTCCATGGTGGGTTGGTGGTCCATGGTGCATTGGTGGTCCGTGGTGGGTTGGTGGTCCGTGGTGGGTTGGTGGTCCGTGGCTGTTTCTCTGGTATTCTCCTGGAGTGGTAGGGGGCTCAGCACAGAACTGTGCCCTGTTCAGGGCCCTTAGAGACATGGGCCCTAGGGCTTGTGGGCTGCTGGCAGGATGGTTTGAAGGAGCGACAGCCCACTTCTCAGCAGGCATTCTGTAGACTGCTGTCCTTGGAAGGAGGACCTGACCCTGCCTTCTCTCTGGTCTGTTCTCCTGACTTTCAGGCAGTTCTGGAGGGTGGAGTTTGTTCCCAGGCGACTTAGCGATAGCAACATTTCCACAAGGACTGCAGTGTTCCTTACTAAAGTGACCACCACCATCCAAACACAGCGAAACACAGGTTTTCTTGGGTCACAGGACTTTAGGTGCTTACACAGACATCTCATTAACATTTTCACTGCCAGCATATTCTGGCTGGTCTCTCAACAAGAAAAATGAGTGGGAAAAATAAACCACGTAAGCCACGTAGTAAAGCATAAAGAAAAAGACATCAGGGTGGTGATAGAAGAATTGGAAAAGTAGGGGAGAAAGAGACAAAAGCTTAATCCCCTATTCTGTCGAAACCTTGGGTAAAAAAAGAAAGAACTCAGCCAACTTCTTTCTTTCACTGACTGAGGCAGGAAATTCGGTTGACTGCTGTGTTGGACCAGAACCTCAGGAAAAGCTTTAAAAAAAAATGGGATCCTCATTCAACATTTGAGTTCTGCTGCAGGGACAGAGACACAGGAAACGTCACCGAGGCTTAAGGGTTCTGCCCTAATTTTCGGCCGGAAGTGAACATTTCCTGTATAAAATATGCGTGATAGTGATTGAGACTTGGCTGCTGCTTTTCCTAGGAACACCTGAGGACAGCCTGCTCAGGAGCTTTTGGGAGTCAAATGTGAAGCCCAGGTAAACATTCCTTCGTCTTAGATTACAGCACTGGAATGACTCATCTTTTGCTAACAGATATACTCATGTATTTTAAAAAGTAAAATAAAATAAAATAAAAACTAATTTGTATTTGTGCCTGAATCAAAAACAACAGGCCTTCCCCGCGGTCACTGAATACCCTGCAGAACTTGATTCTTCTCTTTTGATATTTTATCTCCGTCCTTTGGGTCTGTGGGCTCCCATCCCCCATCAGGTGAAACCAAACATCTGGGCAACTCCAGGCTGGGGGTGAAAGATCCTGCAGCAGAATCGATGGTGCCCTCCTGGCTGCCCCACAAAGCCCCTCCCTGCATCATTTCTGGGATCCCCCCAGGAAGTCACATGAGCTCCTGCCAACAGGTGCCCCAATATCTGACCTCAGGAGAGAAAGTGGGAGAATTAAGAACGTGTGAACAGAGGTGCTGTAGGAGTTTCCTGGGGCTGCTGTAACAACCACAAACTGAAGGCTTAACACAACAGGAATTTACTCTCTCCCAGTTCTGGAGGCAGAAGTCTGAGGTCCAGGTGTGGCAGGGCCGTGCTGCCTCCAGAGGCTCCAGGGGAGGATCCTTCCTGCCTCTTTCAGCTCCTGGTGGCTCCAGGCATCCCTGGGCTTGTGGCCACATCACTCCAGTCTCTGCCTCTGTCTTCACGTGGCTTCTCCTCTGTGTCTGTGTCTCCTCTTCTGTCTCTTATGAGGACAGTTGTCATTGGATTTAGGGCCTCCCCAATCCACGATGACCTCATCTCAAGACCCTTCACTTAATGACATCTGCCAAGACTCTATTTCCAAATAAGGTCCCATTCATAGGTTTGAGATGAGCATGAATTTTGGGGGTCCCCATATCACCCACTCCAGGTACCTTCACCAGGGTGGGCATTTGAGCCCCCATTTCCCCAAGAGCCCCCAAAACAGAGCTCCAGGTCTTACTCCAGGGGCACATCAGAGCCTCATGATATGGGACTGGTGGGTGGGGGCCTAATTTCTTTGAAATCATTTTTAAAAACCTTATTGTGGTGAGAACACTTCACATGAGATCTACCCCCATAACAGATGTTTAAGGGCAGAATGCAGTGTTGCTGACTATAGATACCATGTTGCAAAGCAGATCTCTGGAGCTCACTCATCCTGCAGAACAAAGTGTCCCTATGAAACACTCACTCCTCATACGCCTTCCCCAGCCCCTCCATTTACTGTGTCTGTGAATTGCATGACTCTAGGGACCTCCTAGGAGTGAAATCACACAGTATTTGTCCTTTTGTGACTGGCTTATTTCACTGAGCATCACGTCCTCAAGGTTCATCCCTGTTGTTACAAACGACAAGATTTTTTTCTTTTTCTTTAAGACCATGTAATGTGACAGACCACCTTTTCTTTACCCATTCCTTCAACACCTGAGTTTAATTTCTCCACATGACCTCAGCCACCTCCTGACCTGGCCTGGAGTGGGGGGCAGGGCTCGTTCTGTTTTTTAATCATAGCTTTGTGAAACTCTGCTTTATTGGGCCGGCCCGGTGGCGCACTGCTACAGTGCGCCGCTTGGGAGCCAGGCGGCGCTCCCGCCAAGGGTTCGGATCCCACATACAGACCGGTTCCCACTCACTGGCTGAGCGAGGTGCGGGCATGACACTGAGGGTTGCGATCCCGTTGCCGGTCCCGGTCCAGTACGGGCGCGACACTGAGGGTTGCGATCCATTGCTGGACACGAAAAAAGACAAAAAGGAAAAAAAAAAAAAAGAAACTCTGCTTTATTTTAAATTTGAAAGTGCAAGAGGGCCTTAGAAAGTGCATTTAAGGACTGGCTGGTTAGGTCACTTGGTTGCAGGGCAGTATTATAACACCAAGGTCGAGGGCTTGGATCCCTATACTGGCCATCATTTTTAAAAAGTGCATTTAATGCGGGTGCTTTTGGCGAACAAAGCAGGAAGCGAGAGCTGACAGTTTCGGGGCTCGGCAGCAGAACACCAAGTATGTACCCCTTTCCCGCAGCCCCGAATGTCCCCCTCTCAGCTGGAATTTGCATTTTCCTGGCTGGCCCCTTTTGCTTTGCGGTTTGACTTTAACTGATGTTCATGTGTTGGATTTGCAGTCAGACCCCCCTTTCTTTATTCTGTTTCTAATTATTTTCGCGCTTATTTTTCATTTTGGTGTTTCCCTGTCTCTGCTGAAATTTCATCTCTTTCTCCACGTTTAACCTTCCATGGGGCAGGACGCACGGTCCTTTCCGGGCTTTTCTTGGAGGAAGAAAGGGGCTGAGGGATACAGGGATCTGGAACGTTCTCTCCAGACTCATTTTTCAATTAGACAAAAATCATGATGCGCTCTCTGATTACAAGGGGCCTTAATATACCCAATAATCATTCATTAATGATGAGGAACAGCCATTTCCTGGAGATTGCTGGTGGTTAATGTGTTATCTTCCCCTTTCCTCTCTGCTCGTTCCATGTGTTTTGTCTGCCTTTCTATCCCACCCTGGGCATTTGCTTAGCAGTGGATTAGTGTCGTCTCAGGAGAACGATTGTGGACATTTTTAATAAAAAAATAAATTCTTTATAGAAGTATAAAATACACACAGAAAAACGCATCAATCCTAAGTGCACATCTCTGCAAATTTTTGCAAGCTGAACATGCAGCGTATACCCACCCAGATTAGGAAATTAAACCTTGCCAGCTCCAGAAACTTCCCTCCTGCCTCTCTCCCCCTTCCAGGGATAACTCAGTCTCTCAGATGATTTTTGCATGTTAGTGAAATTTCTACACACAGAAGCGCACTTCTTCATGAGAGGCTTCTTTCTGCATGTGTGAGGTTTGCCCGTGTGGCTGCATGTGCATTTGTGCTCACGCCGTGTGGACTTCTGTTGAGTGCATCGTGATTCATTCCTTCATTCTGCTCCTGGAGGGTATTTGGGAGGGTTCCAGTTTGGGGGTGTCATGCACCATGTGGCTGTCAACAGTCTTTGTGAGCATATGTACTGATTCTGTTGGGAATAAACCGAGGAGTGGAATTGTCAGGGCATATGCTATCTGTGTGTTTGCTTTTTAAAAAAGATTGAAGTGAAACTCACGTAAAATAAAATTCATCATTTTAAAGTGAACAATTCAGGGGTATTTAGCACATTCACAAGCTGTGCGACCACCACTTCTATGTAGTTTTGAAACATTCTCATCACCCCCAAAGGAGACCCTGTCCCCATCAGCAATCACTCTCCAACCCCTCCCCAGTCCTGGCAACCACTACTCCAGTTGGTCTCAATGGATTTGTCTGTTCCGGACATTTTATACAAATGGAACTATCCACCATGTGTCCTTCTGTGTCTGGCGTCTTTCACGGAGCATCATGTGTTCAAAGTTCATCCACACTGTAGCAGGTGTCAGTGCCTCATTCCCTTTCATGGCTATATAATATTCCAATGTGTCACATTTGTTTACTTGTAACACATGATGCCAAACAGTTTTCCAAAGTGGCTGTCCCCATTTGCACCCCACCAGTGGTGTGTAAGAGCCTCATCAACACTTGTCACTGTCATTTTTTAAGTAAAAGTTTCATGGAAATATAAAATACAGACCAAAAAGTGCGTCTAGAAGACTGTGCTGTTCTATGAATTTCCACAATGGGTGTGCTGTGTCCCCGTGCTGCTGTTGTGTTCCCCCGCTGACTCGTGGGACTGCGCACCTGCCTATGTGTTGACGGTGTCCAGCCCGTCTCCTGTGAAGGGCCTGCTCCAGTCTTTTCATGCCTCTCTTACTCTTGTGTCTCATAATGATTCGTAGGAGTCATTGATATATTTTGAAGGTAAGTCCTTTGCAAATATCTTCTCCCGAGGTAAGGCTTGCCTTTTTACCCTCTGCATGTGCATCCTGCTGAGCAAAATTCTGAATTTTAATGTATCCCAGTTTATGAATCCTTATCTTTTTGATGAGTGCCTTTTTTCATTCTGTTTAAGAAATTTTTGCCTATCTCAAGATATTGGAGATCTCCTCCCACGATCGGCTTTAACAGGTTTATTGTTTTACCTTTCATGTTCTGCCCACACCACCTGGAATTTATTTGTGTTTCTGGTGTGAACTAGGGGTCCAGATACATCCCCTCCCAAATGGAGATCCAGTTGACGTGCACTATTTATTGAAAATACTTTCCTTTCCTCACGTTCATGTGTGACCTTTGTTACGCTGGGATTGTGAACCTTTATCTCTTTCCTCATGGACTTGCTTGTAATTCTTTTGAGGTGATGTCAGCCTCAAATCGTTACCGGATCATTCCCAGTGGGTCTCAACACATCAGAATCACCTGCCGAGCTCCACAAAATTGCCCAAGTCCAGGCCCCTCCCTGGACCAAACGAACCCTAACCTCTAGGCGTGAGGCCACTGTAGCGGCATTTAAAAAAGAAATCTAATTCCAATATCCACCCAAGAGATGACCATTGCTCAGTTATATTCTGTATTAGTCTGCTCGGGCTGCCATAATAAAGTCCCAAAGACTGGGCAGCTTAAACAGCAGACATTTATTCTCTCCCAGTCCTGGAGGCTGGAAATCTGAGATCAAGGCGTGGCAGGGCTGGTTCCTCCTGAGGCCCCTCTCCTTGGCCTGTAGACCCCATCTTCTCCCTGTGTCCTCACATGGTCGTCCCTCTGTGTGTGTCTGTGTCCTAATCTCCTCCTCTTATAAGGACACCAGTCCTATTGGATCAGGGCCCACCCTCGTGATCTCATTTTATCTTAATCATCTCTTTAAAGACCCTGTCTCTAAATACAGTCACAGTCTGAGGTGCTGGGGGTCAGAGCTTCAACGGAGGAATTTGGGGAGAGCACAATTCAGCCCATAACATACCCCATTGCGGATGGGATGTGAAAGACCAAATAAGGGTTTCCTTTAACAAATATTTTCAGCATTCATTCATTTGGCCAATGGGAGCATAGGTTTCAGGAACAGCTTCTTGTGAGAGGCAGCTGGTAGCCCTGAAAGGTAGAAAGGACTCATCATGAAAGGGGATGGTGGACAAAGGCATAGGACTTGGGATCTGAAGGGTGGAGGGTGTGGTTGAGTTTAGCTGGAGTCTGATGCTTGTGAGAAGGGATTACATGTGACAAGTCTTCAAAGACAGTTGGAGATCTTCAAAGAGTGTCTGCATTCAATTCAGGGTGCATCGGGAGCTGTAGGGGGCTCTGTGCCTGAAGGACGTTTGCAGAGATGTGCTTACAGAGAGGCTGAAGGTGCAGAGTCCATTTAGGGATCTGCTGAGGACTTTGCAGCCGTGAGGATATGGCCTGGGTCACATTTACATGAGAGTCACCTGTGGACTTTACCAAGTGTTGGGGGAAATAGAATTAAAAACCACGTCTCCTCCCAATCCAGGAAACCCCTCCACAAAGGTAGAACAGAAAGAAAACACTTTTTTTATTGAAGGAAAATGACCAGAATGGGATGCAGAGGTCACTAAAGAGACTGGCATAGACACCGAGTCTCACCCTTTCATGTAGCTGAGCAGAGACAACCTGTTGCACTCATGTTCTCAAAATAAGCAATCACTAAATTCTCACATCTTCATGGCTGCAGGTGCATTTGCGATTTGGAGCCAGACCTCAGCTGAAGCTAGACCCTTCTCCTTCCAGTAAATGGGGGGCTGGGATGTTCTCTTCCCGGGCGATCACATTTCTAAGAAGTGGCTCCTAGATCCTGCAGGAAACATTCCTGAGGACAAAGCCTTATTCAGCCATTTAAGAGATTTACATACATTTGAAAGACAGAGAAAGAAACTCACTCAGAAAGAAAAGCAGGGAGGGGCAAAGTCTCTCCCCTAGTTTGAAACAGGGAGAATGAAGCCTGTTATTTTAAATGTGCATTTGTTCTCACAGAAGCACCTGTGTCTGGGTCTGAGTCTCAGCCTGTGCACTCTGGTTCCTTTAATCTGTGGTGCAAACAGATGTTGACATGTTTCAAAAGCTCCCAGGTGATGGGCAGCCACGGTCCCCTGGACTAGGGGAATCTACTTGAGTGGAGGATTAATTACGCATCAGGAAAGGGCAGCTGAGAAGGTAGAGCTATGGACTTTGGGTGGGAAGTGCTGGTCAGATGGTGTGGCCAGTAGATTCTAAGGACACTCAGGCAACAAACTATGTTTGGGCTTCCAGGAAAAGATGTCCCAGAACTTGGGGGTGGTTCAGAAATATCCCTGAGTGTCCTGTCAATGGAGGGTCTGATTCTATCTATGCATGTGCCTTTGACTGTCTTTGTCTTGACAGGCTTGCAGCTCTGTAGGGGTGGATTTAACTTGTAGATGGCTGATAGTAATGTGGATTTTGTTTTTTATTGTAACATAATCTATTATACATATTTGTGGGGTACAGAGTTGAATATCAATACCTGTGTGCAATATCTGATGATCAAATCAGGATAATTAGCAAGCTCATCATTAGAAAATGTAATCATTCCTTGTGTCTATTAACCAATTTCTCATTAACCCCCTCCTGCTCCCCGTTTCCCACCTCTAGTAACCAGCTTTGTTCTTTCCTTCTGAAAATTCAACATATTATTGTGATTGTTTTCTTCCTCTCATTCATTCATTCCTTCATTAGCTCCCACTTATGAGTGAGAACATGTGGTATTTCTCTTTCTGTGCCTGGCTTATTTCACTTAACATGATTTTCTCAAAGCTCATCCATGCTGGTGCAAATGGCAGGATTTCATTCTTTTTTATGGCTGAGTAGTATTCCATTGAGTATATATACCACGTTTTCCTTATCCAGTCATCCCTCGATGGCCAGTTAGGTTGGTTCCATGTCTTGGCTATTGTAAATAGAGCTGCAATGAACATGGGAGTGCAGGTTTCGCTTCAACCTGATGATTTCCGTTCCCTTGGGTATAAATACACCCAGGAGTGGATCACTGGATCATATAGAAGTTCTATCTTTAGTTGTTTGAGAAGCCTCCATACTGTTTTCAAACAAATGGAAACCAAAAACGAGCAGAAATTGCCCTACTTATATCATAAAATAGACTTCAAACCAAGAACTATAAGTAAGGACAAAGAAGGACATTATATAATGATAAAAGGATCAGTGCAGCAAGAAGATATAGCAATCATAAACGTATATGTACCCAACATTAGAGCACCGAGATGTACAAAGCAACTATTATTGGACCTAAAGGGAGAGATAGACCCCAAGACAATAATAACATACCCCTCTCAGCAACAGACAGCTTATCTAGACAACAAGTTAGCATAGCAGAGAAATATTGGATTTAAATAGCACTTTAGATCAATTGACAAACATTTACAGAACATTTCATCCAACAAGTACAGATTATACATTCCTCTCATCAGCACATGGGTCATTCTCTAGGGTAGATCACATGTTATGCCTCAAGTCAAGTCTCAAGAAATTTAAAAAGATTGAAATCATATCAAGTATATTTTCAGATCACAATGGAATAAAACTAGAAATTAGCAACAAATGAAACTTTGGAAACTGTACAAATTCATGGAAATTGAAGAGCATGCTCCTGCATGACCAATGGTCAAAGAAGAATAAAGCAAGAAATCAAAATGTTCCTTGAGACAGATGAAAATAGAAGCACGACTTACCACAGCCTATGGGGACTGCAAAAGCAGTGCTAAGATTCTCACAGATAGAAATGCAAATGGGTTTGTTGAAGAGTGAAACAATTGCTGCTGCCATGCAGAACATGTATTTTATTGTCCCATAGAATATTAATCCATTATGCATCTATTAGCAAACTCATTTCAGCATCCAGGATCCTGTGTGCCTGTGTATGTATGTAGGTGTGTGTACTTGGACAGGTGTGTATGTGTATGTTTGCACTTTAAGTTCTGCTTTTAATCAGTCTTAACATCTTACTGGTTCTCTTGTTAATTAATGAGTTAGATAAAACTTTTGATATAGGTTTGTTTCATTTTTGCATAACGGCCTTTCTTTCTTCCTTTTTTTTTTTTTGGAGCATTACATTTCAGTAGGGATAGGATGATAATTGTCCAGGATAGATCAAGCTTGAGGGTCTGGGAGAACATTCACAGGCTGGAGAGAAATGCAGCCTGGCCCCTAGGAGATGAGGAGACATGGGACCTGGATACCTGGGAATATCAACACGTAGCTGAGAGGTGAACCCAGGCCAGGAAGGAGATTGTCAAGAGAAAGGGTACCAAGAAGAGGACTTGGGAAAAGATGAGGATTGTCCACGAGGGGCTCAGATCCTCTTCCACCAACTTCAGGGATTCTTCTAACTCTCTGTTTTTTTTTTTTGTTTCCTTTTTGTCTTTTTTCGTGACCGGCAACGGATCGCAACCCTCAGTGTCGCGCCCGTACCGGACTGGGACCGGCAACGGGATCGCAACCCTCAGTGTTGCGTCCGCACCTCGCTCAGCCAGTGAGCGGCCGGTCTGTATGTGGGATCCGAACCCTCGGCGGGAGCGCCGCCGCACTCGCAAGCAGCGCACTGTAGCAGTGCGCCACCGGGCTGGCCCCTAACTCTCTTTACCTATCAGTATTCCAATGGATATTGCAATTTACTTTTACAATTCCGCTAATTCTTGGTGGCAGTCACTGTATCAATGACTGACTTTCAAAGCTCTCCTTTGATCTTGATGATAACCCTGCAACACTGGGGTCATTATCGTCTTATTCTAGATGTGAGGAAATGATGCTCCGAGAGGGGACGCTCTCTCTAGGACTCACCCTGGTGAGTGAAGCCGACTGGTGCAAGAGACTTGGACTCAGGTCTTCTGGTTTCATGCTGTCCTTCTCCACCATGCCCCTGTTGACCTAAAAGAAACGGAGGCTGAACACAGAAGCATGGAGTTTATGGAGCGGAAGGAGGCTGTCTTGCATTTTGAACGTCAATGGGAGTACGTATATACATCTTCCAGAAGGGAGCCAGGTAGCCATTAGCAAACACCAGCATTTCTTTGTTTCTTCTCTTGCTTTTGCCAGGCAGTGGACGGTGGCAGCTTGACGGCCGTGTCTGGCAGGACAGCGCTGGTGGTCACCGTGACAGAGACATCATGGTCAGGGTGGTAATCACACCCAGGACTTTCCTGGTGGGGAGACAGGACACCGTGTGACTATTTTCTTTTTGCTCTTAAAAGTGTCAGATTCAGTCAGGATTTCCCAGAGACACAGACCCAACAGGATGTAAATGTGTTTATGTATATATGGTCATCCCTTGATATCCATGGGGGATTGGTCCCAGGACCACCCACGGACACCAAAATCCACATATGCTCATGTCCCTCACATAAAATGACATAGTATTTGCATATCACCCACACACATCCTTCGTATACTTTAAATCATCTCTAGGTGACTGATAATAGCTAATGCAACGCCTACACATCACATCGTTTGCATGAATTTGGCATCATCCTCAGCGTGTGGCAAATTCAAGTTTTGCTTTTTGGAACTTTATGGAATTTTCTTCTTCTGAATATTTTCGAGCTGTGGTTGGTTGAATCTATGGTTGCAAAACCCATGGATATGGAGGACCAACTTTGTGTGTGTTTATATATACATATAGATGTGCGATTAGCAGACTAGAGACCCAGGAGAAATTATTGCTCCCAAAGGAGAAGAGGATTGATAGAGGAGGGGGCATTAGAGAGGGGGCTACATGTGCAGGTATCTAGCTCGGCCACCCATGGGGGTCTCTGGGTCGGAGGGCTCTTGATGGCTGTAGTGGCTTGGGGGTCTTGTGACCACAAAACGTTATCCTATCAATGGCCAGATTCTGGGGAGGTTTTATGGAGTATGCAAAGCAGACAGGCTCATGATGGCTAAAAATCTGCTTGTTTGGGCTAAGTTTGAAGTAATGGGATAGTGTGAAAATTTGAGATTGGAGCTGGTGGGCTTTTGAGCTAACAGGTTTCAGTGGGCAGGGAAGAAATAAGCCACTGAGGTACCGATACCCAGGGCCACCTTTGGCTCATTTACAGAATGTCTGTTAGGAGATTCAGGAAAAGGGGTCAGATCACCTTGTGTCACAGGCACACAAGGGGTCTTATGGGGGTCGTGAGGAAGATCAGGTGGCAAGTATTATCTAAGTCATAGGGGAAGGTGGTTATTTGGGGTAAGGCGTTTCCTGGCACATGAAAGGTTTGGAGGATTTTTTAACTATTGCTGTTTCCTGGGAGCACAGGGTTTGGGTAACGTCCCACAGCATACAAGGCGGACAGAGCTCAGCAATGATAACCTCACCGTCCGTCTGCAGAACGCTGCACTGTGGCCTGTTGCACTGTCTTCTGTGGAGAGGTGAGTATGCATGAGGTCCAGGGGCTCAGAAGAGAGGAGGGGACATCTGCATCCGTCCATTGCGTGGGCTACGTCGGCCGTGTCCACCCAGATGGTCCACGTTGGCAACTGGCCCTGCTCGGTACATGTCAGACCCCGCTGGTCAAAAACACACTTGTGTCCAGGGTCAATGGCCCTAGGGGTAACTCTCTTGGAGTGGAGTTGCTTCTGGTAAGGCAGTTTCATTCTGATTTTTTTTAAAAAATTATTTTGCTTAAATTGAGGTGACATTCACAAGACATAAATTAAAGTATCAGTAAACAATTCTGTGGCATTTAGCACATTCACCTTGTCATGTACCACCACCTCTATCTGGTTCCAGAGCGTTCTCACTACTCCCCAATTTTGCATCTATTTTAAACTATAACCAAATATTTAATAAAAATATATAAAATATTAACATACAGTTTGCCCTCCGCATCCACAGGTTCTGCATCCATGGATTCAACAAACCTCTTATTGAAAATATTCAGAAAAAAAAGAAAAATAACAATACATCAATAAAAGTAATACACATAAAAATACAGCATCACAACTATTTATCTAGCATTTACATCGCATTAGGTATTATAAGTAATCTGGAGATAAAGTCTATGGAGGGTGTGCATAGGTTATGTGTAAATACTAAACCATATCATATCAGGGACTTGAGCACCTGCAGATTTTATTATTCACAGGGTCCTGGAACCAATTCCCCGTGGATAACGAGTGACAACTGTATTATTTTATTTTAAATTTATTTAAAAACTTCTACGCATTAAGCAGTCATTTCCCATTCCCCTCTCTTCCCTGGAAATCACTAACTTTCTTTCTGTCTTCATAGGTTTTCGTGTTCTGGACATTTCGTATAAGTGGAATCACATAGTTGTCTTTTAAAGTCTGGCTTCTTTCACTCAGCACGGTATTTTCAAGGTTCATCCATGTGGTAGCAGGTGTCCTAGTTTCATTCCTTTTCATGGCTGCATAATATTCCACTGTGTGGATGGACCCCATTCTGTTTGTTTATTCATCTGCCATGGACACCTGGTTGCTTCCACATTTCGGCTCCCATGGATAGAGCTGCTCTGAGCATTCATACACACGTTCACACTCTATTTTAAAAATCCTTTCCTTCCCTTAAGCAATAGTAATCACAATAACAAGAAGTCTAAATACCCCAAGAAGAGCCACCCTAGAATTCTGAATATGTTTGGGTATTTCTTTTTTTTTTCTTTTTTTGTCTTTTGTCTTTTTCCGTGTCCGGCAACGGATCGCAACCCTCAGTGTGGCCCCCGTACCGGACCGGGGAATTTCTCAACAGCAAAATTTGATTTTTCCTTCACACAGACTCCACACTTACCTTACTGAGCATATTTGCTAGTATTTTATGTTTCTTTTGCTATTGTCAGTGGGGTCATTTTATATTACATTTCCAAACACCAAGGACACTCTATAAAAAGCTACTGAGTTTTTGGTAACTTATTTTTTTCTCAAACTATCTGGCCAGATTTGCTTATGGATCTAAAAATTTTTATGGCTGATTCTCTCTGGTTTTTATTGGTTGTCTGTCATTATTATGTGGAAATAACATGTTTTCTTCTTCCAGTGAATTCACGTGTCTCTTTCTGTTTCCCTCCTTTCTACATTGACTCCCTCTCTTAGGATGCTATTTGAAAATAGCAGGAATAAATCTAAACAATGATGTGCCTGGGCTTTATTGGAGAAATTTTCAAAACTTCATAGAAGGGTGTTGTATTAGTTTCCTCTTGCTGTGCAACAAATTACCACAAATGTAGCAACTTAAAACAACACCCATTGCGTAATAACTTCGTATAGCATACATTATACGAAGTTATACGAACTCTCTCTCTCAGTGGTATCAGTTGGACCATTCTGAGTTAAGATGACCAGCCCTGGGCATTCCAGACAGACGGAGGTGGGCACTCATCCATCCTGGGGGTCACTGTGTGTTTTATAGACTCATTGCACACCATGAAACATCCTGAGCCTGCCTTTCCCTGTTGTTTTGACAAATGCTATAAGTAGCTAACTGCAAATGCAAAAGAAAAAAAAAAAGAAAAGAAAAACTAATCGTAATTCAAACCACTTGCATAAGAGTCAGTGCTCGGCCAATTTCCTAAGCAGGAGGAAGTCATCTGTCCAGAAGGGAGCCGGTGCTGGCAGTGTCCGCCCTCTGGAATCATTAATAAAACTCTTAGGCGTTGCTTGTCGGAGGAGAGCGATTAAACCCCTCAGCAGGCTGTGCTGCTGCTCGAGGCCAAGTGTTCGGCTGGGCTGCTGATGGAATGAGGTGGCGTCAACTTTGGTGGCCTATGTAGAAAGCCACGGTGCGTGTCTTCATGTATAAAGTGTGCAGAGAAACCAGAGAGGGGGGAAAAGGCTTTTTAATGACAACCCCTGAAAAGTGTTTTTCACCAGAACCATATATCATTGTCAAGTGGGAAGATTAAACTTATTGTTTCTTTTTGAACCGGGGACTCAAGGTAAGTGGGAACGTCTTTGAATGCAAATCAGCCTGGCAGATAGACAAGAGGTGAGATAGAGACAGACGGTGCAAGTTCTGTTCCTTTTCCTTTTCTTTTTAAGGGATTAGGGGACAGAAGTTTTCTGAAACGACGATGCTCGGGTAATATTGCACTTGGAGACGTCCATCGACGTTCTGTATCTTGCATCGAGGCTGGCAGCTCACGGGCTGCCAGCTCAAGTGAGTTTGCTCCATCACACAGACCATTAGTTATGTGCTGGGGCAGGAGACGGAGGTGCAGGATAAATGCTGTTATTCATTTAGAGTAAAGTAAAATAAATAAGCTCCCCTCCTGGAGAGGTGGCTGCAAGCTGGTGGAGGAGGCTCTGAACCTGATGGGACAGAAAGGAGACCATTGGACTGACACACGGACAAGGAATTTCAGACACCTCCTCTGCTGCATCCAGCAATAGAGGTGGAGGCCAAACACCTGCCTTTTTATTTTTTAAAGATGACCAGTAAGGGGATCTCAACCCTTGGCTTGGTGTTGTCAGCACCACACTCTCCCAAGTGAGCCAACCGGCCATCCCTATATAGGATCCGAACCCGCGGCCTTAGTGTTACCAGCACCACACTCTCCCGAGTGAGCCACAGGCCAGCCCTAAACACCCGCTTTTCTAAAAAAAAAAGGTAAACATAGTTGACTGTACGTATCTGTGGGGTATGGCATTGAATATCAATATCTGTGTGCAATAGGACAGGCTCCAGTCAGGATAATTAGTGTACCCAACATTACATGATGTAACCAGTTTCTGTGGTCCTTTCACAATTTCTCACTAACTCCTCCCGCCCCTTTCCCACCTCTGGTGGTCTCAGTTCTGTTCTCTTCCTTTGAAAGTCCAATGTAATACAGTGATCACTGTGTCTTTCTTTCTCTCTTTTTTTATTTGTTTATTTTCTTGCTCCCTTTTATAACTGAGGACATGCAGTATTTCTGTGTTCTGTGCCTGGCTTATTTCACTTAACGTGATTTTCTCTATGTTCATCCATGTTGCTGCAAGTGGAAGAATTGCACTCTTTTTTGTGGCAGAGTAGTGTTCCATTGCATGCATATAGTACATTTTCCTTATCCAGTCATGCATGGATGGACACTTAGGTTGTTTCCAACTCGTGGCTGTAGGACACCTGCTTTTGCCTGAACTTCCCACCTTTAACCTGATGCCTGCTGTGCCATCTGAATGCAACCTGCACGCCCATTTCCCTGTCTGTAGAATTTGTTCTCCCAGGGTCTGGCCCGTGGCTCACTGGGGAGAGTGTGGTGCTGGTAACACCAAGTCAAGGGTTAAGAGCCCCTTACTGGTCATCTTTAAAAGAAAAAAAAGAATTTGTTCTCACAGCAGTCAAATTGCATTTCAGTCATTACACACAATCATTATACACTTGTGCATAATACACTTGTGCATAAGTGCACAATCATTATACACTTGTGCATAAGTGCGTGTACACACATAGCACATACACACACACGCAAAGACACTTCAAAAAGTTTGAGGAAAACGTAATTGAAAAATAATGCAGATCTTTCCATGAACCTTTGGAGGGCCCCTTGTACATACACACACACACACACTCACACATACATGCCCATAGATATATACAAATAGACGTAAAACCTTAATATACATACACATACAAACACATATGCACACAGATATGCATATATGACTGTACTTCAAAAAGTTAATGGAAAAATAGAATTGAAACATAAAATGAATATTTCCATGAACTTTCTGAAGTACCTTCATGTATACACACACACATGCATGCATGCACAAACATATATACATTACATGTATACATATATACACATATACACATATTGCACACACACATATACACATACACATGTATACACACATATACATGCATATATACACACAAATATATACACAAATACACATATAGACATATAATACATACACACACATATACTCACATAGACATATACACACTTATACACCCATCTCCACACACACACACATACACAAACATGCACACACAAACATATATACACATATACACATATTGTACGTACACACACATATACACATACACATGTATACACACATATACATGCATATATACACATATACACACAATATATACACAAATACACATATAGACATATAATACATATGCACACACATATACACATAGACATTTACACACTTATATACACATATCCACATACACATATACACACATACATATATGCACACATATGTATACACATGAATTCATATACACACATGTACATACACATATGCACACAAATATATACATATATAGGCATATAATACGTATACATATATACATACATCCACACATATATACACATACAGGTACACAGTGTACATATGTATGCACACATGTACACATACACACGTATACACATATATGCATATACATACTTGTATATACATTATATAGATGCATGGATTTTACTTAAGGATGGAAGCATGTAACAACCATATCTGACACATCTTTTCTCAGCTTATGAGGAAATTTTCCACTTTCCCCAAGTCCAGTTCTCACACACTACATTTCACTTTTTCCTAAATATTCCAAGAGTTTTTTCCAAAAATGTAGACATGGTTGTGTATGTGTGCATGTGAGTATGGGGTGTGCGTGATTATGCATGGTCATGTGCATGTGCGTGTGCCTGTATGTGGTTTTTGTCTGTGTGCGTGTGTGTGTGATTGCATGTGTGCGCGAGTGGTAGTGTGTGCGATTGTGTGTGTGTGTGTGTGTGTGTGTGGCTGTGTATGCATGTGCATGTGTGTGCGTGTGTGTAGGCTCCTGAGCTCATTGACACATACAATGAGTATGTAGGGCATTGTATATCTGCACATAAACTGGGCATGTCTTTCTCAACAGGTAGGTGAAGCGATTCACAGACATGTGTACGAAATGCATACGGCCCGGCTGATTTTCAAAGGAAAAAACTCACTTTTTCATTCAGTGTGGCACCCGGAGAGTGGAGGCCCATGCTGGCCTGTGCGCTGTCCCTCCCTGGCACGTGGATGTGCACAGCAGGCCCAGGCTGTGTTCCACCACCTGCCTCACAAGGGGTACGAGGGTGCGGCCTCTCCCAGGAGCTCAGAGCCCACCGGCCGGCGTGTCTGGCCTCTGCCATGTCCTCTCAGGGAT
Source organism: Galeopterus variegatus (assembly GCF_000696425.1). Taxonomy (NCBI): domain Eukaryota; kingdom Metazoa; phylum Chordata; class Mammalia; order Dermoptera; family Cynocephalidae; genus Galeopterus; species Galeopterus variegatus. Next base: position 30,800 of record NW_007728345.1, read on the forward strand.
TTGTCACATTGCTGCATTTGGGTGGGGACATCCCCTTCCTCGTGTAGTTCTGCTGGGGTTGTCGAGCTCCCATCAGCCAGTCAGTGTTCCTAGGCACCCTGATCTGCAGACAGCGTGGGCCCCTCATACCCTGGAAGGGTTGTGGAGGGCATTTTCGTGCCCGTGTCTGGGAAACCTTTGCTTCGATGCCGCTCGTAGGAGGACATCATCAAAGGACTGGAGAGGACCCGAACTGATGGCGGGTGTTCATCCTGCTGAGGTGGAAACCACAGCTATTTTTTTCTTATTATGAAAGCAGTCCTCTATTGTTACAGGCAGCAAAAACAGGCGAAAGCAGAAAATAAATGTGGCTTATCGATTTAGAGACCATATATAATTTGCTAAATTAACTGGGGCACTTGCGGGGAGTGAAGGATGCTGTTAATAATTACCAGGTAAGGTCAGGTGTGCTCTCGGCAGAGGGTGACGAATCCTCAGGTAAACAAAGTTTGCTGCATTTGGCTCCAGGCTTTTGTTTTTCCTCTGCCTGTACATTTTGGTGAAGAATAGTGAGTTGTGAAATATGTGGTTTATAGCTCATCTTTTCTAACCTTTAGCACTATGTAATGAGCATGTCCTAATGCTATTAAGTATTTTTCAAAAACAAGATTTTTGATAGTTGCATTTTATTTGCACATACAGATGCATCAGCATCTATTTCACCGTGCTCTTATTTGGAGGAATTTATTTATTTAAAATTTATTTTTACTGAACATGTTTATGGGGCACATTTTGTTATTTCAATACATGCATATATTGTATAATGACCCCATCAGAATAGTTGGCATGTCTATCACCTACACATCGGTCATTTCTTTGTGGTTACAACGTTCAAGATCCTCTTTTCTGGTTATTTTGGAATGTACAATAGTTTTAGCTAAAGTCACCCGAGAGCACCAAAACTTATTCTTCCTACCTAACTGTAACTTTGTAACTTTGTTTGGGGGGATTTATATCATTTCATAAACCTCCTGGCACTTAAAACTTTGATTGTAAGATAGACTCCTAAAAGTAGAATTATTTGGTCCAATATACGACCTTGTAAAAGGCTCAATTCATAGTCTCAAAAGGCTTCCCAGAAAGGTGGAACTAGTTTATGCTCCTACCAACAGACATGGCATTCCCTGGGATGTTATACTGTGTTTAGTTTTGAGTTTCATCTTAAAAGAAAAAAAATGATTAACTGTGCAAATTTAACAGTTTTAAAATGGTATTCACTGTTTTAACTTGCATATTTTGATTTTTAGTGGCCAGCATTTTATTTTTCATGTTTATTGGCTATGTGTATTTCTCTTCTGTGAATTAGTCAGGAAATTTACTTAGTTTTCTAGTGTGTGTGGGGAGCAGTTAGCAATCTTTAGGACCACGAACTTTGGAGTCAGAAAGAACTGGGTTTGGATCCCAGTACCACAACCTACTAGCTCTGTGACTCTGGGCAAGTTAATTAATTACTTTTTAAAATTAATTCTCCATTTCCCAATATGTAGCAAATCACCTAGGGTTTTTTTTTTTTAATGACAATTAAACTAGATAATATATGCAAAGTGTACAGCACCAAATTTTAATGCACAGAAAACATTCAATAAATAGTCATTCTTGTTGATTTGTAAGAGCTCTTTATATATTACGGCCAGAGCTATTTTCTCATTAGTATATTTTATAAATATTTTCTAGCTTCTTTTATGCTATTTGATGTTATTTATGATTTTTAGAAATAAAGAGTTTTAATTTGCCTATAGTCAAATTGGTCAGTCTTCTTCATATAGTTTTTTTCTATTATTATTATTCCTGGAAAGGCTTTTTCAAGGTAGGAATTAAATATCCATCTACATTTTTACCTATATTTTATGATTTATTTTTTATATTTAGCACTTTCATATACCTGGAATTAATTGTGGAATTTGATCTGAGGTGAGGTCCTGATTCATTTCCCCCCAAGTAATTAGCTAATTTTCCTAACACTACTTGTTGAAAAATCTTTTTTTTGTCTATTGATATTTAATTATTTATTTATTATATATAATGTGTTTCTAGATACTTGGGTCTATTTTAGACCTATCTTTTTTTTCCCCCATTTGTTAATTCTTATTGTAGTTTCATACTGCCTTAATTGTTGTAACTTTAAAATATGTTTTACTCTCTGAATGGGTAACCTTTTCAACACTGATCTTATATTACACACACACACACACACACACACAAAGATTTCTTAATTTACAAATTTGTTTTCCAGGCGAACTTTAGAATTACTTTACCAAAGTTAAAAGGGATCTGTTTGAATTTATTTGGAACCCCATGAAACTTAAACATTAATTATAAAGCACTGCTGTCTTCATACCACATAGACTGGGTTTTTGGAAACACAGTATGTCCCTTCATGTATTTGTGTTGTCTTCATTTCTCAACAGCAAAATTTGATTTTTCCTTCACACAGACTCCACACTTACCTTACTGAGCATATTTGCTAGTATTTTATGTTTCTTTTGCTATTGTCAGTGGGGTCATTTTATATTACATTTCCAAACACCAAGGACACTCTATAAAAAGCTACTGAGTTTTTGGTAACTTATTTTTTTCTCAAACTATCTGGCCAGATTTGCTTATGGATCTAAAAATTTTTATGGCTGATTCTCTCTGGTTTTTATTGGTTGTCTGTCATTATTATGTGGAAATAACATGTTTTCTTCTTCCAGTGAATTCACGTGTCTCTTTCTGTTTCCCTCCTTTCTACATTGACTCCCTCTCTTAGGATGCTATTTGAAAATAGCAGGAATAAATCTAAACAATGATGTGCCTGGGCTTTATTGGAGAAATTTTCAAAACTTCATAGAAGGGTGTTGTATTAGTTTCCTCTTGCTGTGCAACAAATTACCACAAATGTAGCAACTTAAAACAACACCCATTGTCTGTGGGAAGATTCTGAGTAGAGTGTGGCTGGTTCTCAGCTCACGGTCTCATAAGGCTGCAATCCAGGTATTGTCCAGGCTGGGTTCTCATCTGGTGGCTTCACCGGGGAAGGATCTGCTTCCAAGGTCACTTGGTTGGGTGTTGGCAGAATGGATCTCGTGGTTGTAGGGCTGAGGTTCTGTTTCCAAAGTGGAGAAAGACCAAGTGGAGGAGACAGCCCCAGGGGAAAGACCAATGCTCTGTGCCACCCTTGTCCTGTATTTCTCTGGTGAGCATCTCCTTGGAGGAGCAGCGTCTGTCTCCTTGAGGGTAAAATGCCCAGTAGACCTGCTCAGTGCTGCCTGCTCAGGTGTGCGTGGTGGGATCTCCCTGGGGCCAAATTGTCCCTGTCCCTGTGGCTGGGACAGGATTTATACCTGGCTCTGAGGAGACCCGGGAACAGAACAATTCCTCCTCAACACAAGGTGGTTTCCATTACTTACTATTACTGCTATTATTACTATTAATTACTACTGATTCCCAAGGGCAGAAAGTGCTGGCTTCCCCTGCTAGGGTCACCCCAAATATTAAGAACATTGTTGATGATGTATTACTCTGTAATTCAGTAAAAATGAAGGAATGAAGAATCTTCCTGTCTTAGATCGGACGTTCCTGGTTGTAGAGCCTGAGACAAGGATCTGGGTACAAGTGGTTTATCTGAGAGGTGGCCCCAGGAAGCTCTGAGGGGAGGGGAAGAGGGTCAGGGATGGGAGAAAGCCAGGTAAAAATGCCTTAAGGAGAGGGTTGCTGCTGAGGGGGTTGGGGCTCAGTCCTACTGGGGACCTTCAGAGATGGTGGCCCATGCTCAGAACTGTCCCATGGAGAGGTGAAGGGGTGGGCTGTTTTTCCTTCCACTTTTCCTCCTCACTGGTGGAAGCATTAACTTATGGCACCTGTGGCTTCAGTGCTCATTTTAAGGGATGGGAAGGTCCTGTATTAAATCACTGTTTCTCAGATTTGAGTGTATGTCAGGTCCTGGAGGGCTGGTTAAGACACAGATTGTGGGGTCCCACCCCCAGAGTATCTGATTGAGTGGGTCTGAGGTGGTGTTATGGGCTGAATTGTGTCCCCCCGAAATTCATATGCTGAAGCCTGATCCCCAGCAACCCAGAATGTGACTGCATTTGCAAAGAAGGTCTTAAAGGGGTGATTAAGGAGAAGTGAGGTCACTGGGGTCAGCTTTAATCCAATAGGACTTGTGTCCTTATGAGAAGAGGAGGTTCAGACACAGACATGCACAGAGGGATGACCATGTGAGGACACAGGGAGAAGATGGTGTCACAAGCCAAGGAGAGAGTCCTCAGGAGAAACCAGCCCTGCCATGCCTTGATCTCAGACTTTCAGCTTCCGGGACAGTGAGAAAAATAAATGTCTGTTGTCTAAGCTGCCTGCTCTATGATCCTCTGTTATGGCAGCCCGTGAATAAACTAATTCAGGTGGGGGTTCAAGAATTTACAATTCTAATGAATTCCCAGGGGGTGCTGATGTTGATGGTTCAGGAATTCCACTCTGAGAACCACTAATTTAAATTATTCCAGAAAAACATGGAAAGCTCACAAATTCATTTTAGGATGTTAGTGTAATTTAAAAAACAAACCTTGATGAAAATATTACAAAAAAAAACATACAGTCCAATTTCCCTGTGAATTTTGATGTGCAAATTCTAGATAAAATATTATCACATAGAATTCTTTAGTGTATTAAATAAAAGAACAATACATCATAACCAAGTAGTGTTTATTTCTGGAATGCAAAGATGTCTTGATATCTGTAAATCTATTAACATAATTCATTACATCTTCAAATTAAAGGAATCACTTGAATTTATTCATAAATGCTATAAAGGCCTTTGATAAAATTCAGAGGGAAATTCTTAACAAAGCTTTAAGCAAATTAGAAACAAAAAAGAAGCTGCTTAAATCAAAACAACAGCAACTATCATTATAAATGGTGAAATGCTGATACCATTTCCATGAAATAAATAATAAGATAGGAAGTCCCCAAACACCATCATTTTAAAATATTTTTGGAGGTTCTCACTAACACAATAAGATAATGAATTAAAATAATTTTTATCTTCATTTCAAACATTCGTATCAATGAATCCTATCTGCAGATGATATGATCGGATGACTAGAGGACCAAGACACTAGCAAAATTTAACAGCATTAGAAAGTAGGTATGGTGGCTGGATACTGTATAAATGCAAAAATCAACATTTTCCCCTTTGTTTCGAATCTCTGCAGAGTGCAAGATTGGTCTCTTTGAGGTCACGTGCTTTCCTTCGGGCAGGGGAAGACAGACTTCTTTCATTACAGTCCAGCAAGATTGTCTGCATTACAAAGAGAGGAAACCCTCAAGTAGTAAACCAAGGGGCACCTTTACCAAAAAAGTAGGGAGGGGTAGACTCCATGTGGACACATCCACCCATGTCCACTGTGGTCATTGTTGAATCAGGAGAGTCCCACCCAAGTCCAAACTTCTTACCAAAGAGTCCAGTGGAGTGTGATGGACACAGCTGCCAGTTTTTGTCTTTAGGGTAGTTCAGAGGATCCAGATGCCACTGGTCTATGTTCACTCAGAATTCCCTTTAAATTATGTCTCTTAAAAAAAAAAAAAACATGTTCAAGGCAACACATTTGCTGGGTTTCCTGGAGCTGCCATGACAAATGACCACACCCTGGGAGGCTTAAAACAACAAGAATTGATCCTCTCCCAGTTCTGGAGGCAGAAGTCTGAGGTCCAGGTGTGGCAGGGCCGTGCTCCCTCCAGAGGCTCCAGGGGAGGATCCTTCCAGCCTCTCCCAGCTCCTGGTGGCTCTAGGTGTCCCTGGGCTTGTGGCTGCATAACTCCAGTCTCTGCCTCCATCTTCACGTGGCTTCTCCTCTGGTTCTGTGTCTCCTCTTCTGTCTCTTATGAGGACACTTGTCATTGGATTTAGGGCTGCCCTAATCGAGGATGAACTCATCTTAACTAATTATAACTGCAAAGACCCTATTTTTGCCATATAAGGCAACATTCTCAGGTTCTAGGGCTTAGGACACAGATACCTTTTGGGTCTGCCGTGCATCCACACACCAGAAAGACTTGTGAAAAGTGCTTCCATGTGCATTAGTGGGTTTCAACCCTGTCCTGCCAGTGTTTGCTTCAATTGTACAGAGGAGGAAACTCGACCCAGGGAACTGCACTGACTTTGACCAGGTCGTGCCGCTGACAGATGGCTGGAGGAGGCGTGGACCTACTTTCAACAGTCAGAGAACATCTCCCTGGAAGCAGACTAGGAACCATGAGGACATTGCTGAAGATGAAGCCCAAACTGGGAGAGAGCGGAGGAGGGAGGGTCCCCGAGAAGGGATCTGCTGCTCCAAGAGACCACCCGACCCTATTTCTTTACCCATCCTGGCTCAGCTTTCTATGGGTTGACGTGGAAACATCCTGATTCCATGGTAAGGCAAATACTGGAACTGGCTGGACATATAGAAAGCCGTGGCAAGCGGGATTTGTGCTTTTACAGCTCAGCACTGCCTCATTTGTCCTGTGTTTCGGGGGAGTACATTTTCCACATGATTTAATTATCCACATTCCCCAAGCTTGCTTCCTTAAGCACTAAAGCCTCGAAAACCAATTTCCTCCCGAAGTGGATAGCATTCTTTGGGGTCTGGGAATGGCATGTGGAGATGAGACGATCTTTGAAGCCCTGCTCTGAGCTTAAATTCCAGGCCCTTCCCTCCTGGCCCAGCCTTTAGACAGTTTATAAAACTTACCCAAGACGCGATTTTTATCCGGTAATCTCTGACATGTAGGATGGGTGCAGAGATCTGGAGAAAATGTTACAAACTGGCTGACCATCATGTTTTGTTTGGCATAGACAAATATACTTGAATTTTGAATTAGTTGCTGGTATTTTAAAAACTGACCAGTTTCTCATGAACACCTGATTCCTGGCTTCCGTAGGAATTCGGAAGCCAGGGCCATCCGGTGCCTGGATTTTTGCATGACAACTGTGGGCTAAGCTGCATGTTGCTGTGACTTTTAGAGAGAGCACAGAGCTCCAGTTCACCACAGTCCCTGCCCTTCCCGAATTCCTCGGTCACACGAGCCCTCTGTCACATATACGACCGGCCTCCTGCTGCAGGCATCTGAGTTTGGGACTCCTGATTTAGAGAACTCCTGTGGGACACGCAGTGCCAGGATGCTCAACTAATATTCGTTCCACATCAGCTAAAAACACTCTTAGAGGTAGGTGCTGGTGCCACCTGTATGCCCTGGAGACCCCAAAGTAGGGGCTGCTGCAAATACAAGCAGGTGCCCCGAGTTGACGCAGCTGGTTTCTGAGCTGCAGGCAGAGTGTCCAGCTTGAGCCGGGCACTGACTGTGCCTGAGTGAAGCAGCCACTATTGGTGTTGACAGCAGCATGGACTGTTACGTCCCCATGCATGTGCTAACTGAGCCCAGGGGAGCAGATGACCTGAGTACTCGTCAACGGTTCTTTGGAAATTTCTTTAAATGGAAAATATGATTGAGGAAATATATAAAAGAAAAAAAAAAAAAAAAAAAAGCAGACAGTCCCAGGGCATTAGCGGACGGGCCAGTGGGATGCAGGCAGGAGGAGGGAAACACCCGTCCCTTCCCCCTAACCCGAGGGCTAACTAGACCTTAAACCTGGACCGTGCATGCTGGAACGTTTGCTTCTCCATCCGTTCAGTGCAATGTGTGTATTTGACAGATGGACAATTTGTCATCGGAAGGGGTGTTTCTCTGACAGTGCAGCCTGCAGATAACTTCTACAGAGGTGTGGAAGGCGGTGTGTGTAGATCAGCTGCCTGGGGTCCCTCACAATGGGCTGCTGCCTGTGGCGTGGGTGTGGCCTCCCTGAAGGGGACAGGAGGCAGCTCTGCAGACGGGGGCTTAGTCCCACCTTGCAGAAAGAGAGCCGCTGTGGTTTCCTTCAGAGGTTAGAATCTTCATCACCAAAGGAAGAAAAAATAAGGGATTTATAGAGATGCCTTTGGGGGCTTTGGAAGGGGAAGGGTGGTAACTTGACATTTTATATGATTAGTGATGACTGAGACAAGGTCACCTGTACCTGAGTACATGGGGGGCAGAGACGGGGCCTGGGAGGACAGGGATTCAAGAGAGCTGGGAGAGCAGGAAATGGAGAGAAGAAAAGGATGATGGGAGAAGAGCAGCGAGAGACAGCCTGAAGTGCCCCACGCTACACACATGCACACATGCATATATGCACACACATGTACACAATGCAAGCATACAGCCACAGTCGTGTGCACTCACATGCAAATGTGTGCACACATCCACACAACCCCACACATACTCATGCATGCACACACATGTATGCATTCATGAAAGCCCACACATAAAAGCATACATGCACACACATGTCCACAATGGAAGCACACACATGCACGTGCATGACATGCAGGCACTCATGCAAGCCCAATCATAAGCACACAGGGCACAAGCACACATGCACACTAACTCACACAGTCACACACATATGCATGTGCACACAACCACATACATGCCCCTGTGTGGGCATGCCAGCACATGTATGCATGTATGTAAGGATCCCTGCTTACAACTACACCCAGCCACCTGCAAGCATGAATACACATGCACACACACACCTGCACAAGCCACATGCAAGCACGAATACACATGCATACACACCTGCACAAGCCACATGCAAGCACGAATACACATGCATACACATGAGCACAATTTTATTCAGACACATGTGCACAGTCATACATGTGTATACCCACACTCATGCACCCACGTGCAGACATGCACAGAGAAACACACTCACATATACATGCACACACACTTGCAAAACACCAATATGCACAATGCACACCCAGACACATGCACATTCACATGTACTCACTTGAGCCAACACTCACATACATTCATATGCACATACAGGCACACACAGACACAAGCATGTGGTCACCCTGCCCGGCTCCCAGATGGAGACCATTAAGGTGCAGAGGATTATTCCAGAACCTTCTGTCTTTCCCTGCTCAGACTGGCCTCCCACCCTTCCAGCTCACAGAGGAAAACAATCTTTTGTCAAAAAAGCTACACCTTGACATCAAGGTGCCGCAAATCCCAGTGATTATTTTCTCCCAGGACACATGGGGGGACATCAGGGAAATTAGCACAGGCAAGCCTTCCGTAAATAATTGCAACCTACCCGACAGCGCTTCTCCACAGGGCAGAAACTTCGTGGCAGTATTATTTGCAAGCGGAAGTTCAAGTGTATCTCTGGTCCACGTTGGAAGGTCTAAGCTCTTTCCTTTAATGGACACTCTACTCTGCTGCAATCTATAAATACATTTTAATTAGATTTTCAATGATAAGTTGCATATATATATTTTTTAAAAGAATGCAGACAGACATTGAGGGTTATGTGGATTGAAAAGGACGGGAAAGGGCCGGCCCCGGTGGCGCACTGGATAGTGCGCCGCTTGGGAAGTGCGGCGGCGCTCCCTCCCGAGGGTTCGGATCCCACATACAGACCGGTTCCCGCTCACTGGCTGAGCGAGGCGTGGGAGCAACACCGAGGGTTGCAATCCCGTTGCTGGTACCCGGTCCGGTACGGGGGCAACACTGAGGGTTACGATCCGTTGCCGGACACGGAAAAAAGACAAAAGACAAAAAAAAAAGAAAAGGATGGGAAAGATGAAGTCCTTTGCTATGGCAAAGAAATGCTCTGTGTTCCATTGGATATTTGCAAAACTCTGTGCCTGTTACCGGATTGCACACATGTAAATGCTACTTTTCCGCTAAATCCCATGGGCACCAGAGCACCTTTAAAATCCTATAGTAATTATATTAATGATGACCAAAGTAATATTTTTCACTGGGAAGAATTTTACGGCTGTGAGGTCTAATAAATAAAGCCAAGAATCGCCAAGTTATAACATGAAACAGCGAGAACCTTAAAAGACTCACGGGGAGAGGGGCCCTGAGCTCGGAGAAGTCATTACAGCCGTGAGTTTTGCTCTTGAGGCACTGACGACTTTACTTAGTTATTCCATATTTTACAAACAAATCTCATTTCTGGGAACTTTCAATGCCATTTTCGTTGTCTGTCTAATCCACCTATTCATTTACCAAGAATGGTAATTAAGGAGAAATTACCGCCAGAGTATGATGTACAATTAAAATTCAGACTATTTTGTAGGATGCAAACAGCCCCCTCCTCTTTCTTTCTTTCTTTCTTTCTTTTTTTTTATCATCGTCTTACAAATCCTCTGATAGAAAGTTTCAGCTTTTTTTTTTTTTCCGAGGCAGAGCTTGTAATAATAAGCCATCTGGCTTACTTTAACATGAAAGATTAAAATGATATACAGTATGAAGGCTTCCCATTCAATTGCTAATGTCCAAAACTACAACTCCAGCCGCCAAAGAGCTCATCGGGGGAAGGAGGTGATTACAAGATCTCCTAACAGAGGCGGCCCTGAGCGCCAGCCTGACATGGGCAACTAGCAAAGCTGATTTGCCAAAAGGCAGCAGGGCTGGCCCCATCCTCTGGCGGGCTGGTCTCTGTGTCCTCTGGACAGCGTCAGGTACACAAAGTCCAGCACCGTCTTTCGTCTTTTCTCTCCACGTCCCTCGAGGGGCGATGGCTTCGTTCCAATGGGAACCCACCCGATGAAATGTTGGTTATAGTGGGAGACAACGTGGGTGAACAAAACAGCCTTGCTTTTTCCCCCAAAAGGGGATTACCATGGGTGGCTTGCTAATGCTTTTCCAGCCCGCAGTCAACAAAGTCAGTGTCACTGTCGCTGATTTATTCTCAGTTTCTCCTGTTGAGATGGGCCAGCTTGTTATTCTCCCCGAGATAACACATAAGACTTAGGGTCTGTGCAGTGCTGTGTGTGTGCCTTGGGAACTCTTTTCTGTCATATGTGGGCACCCCTCACACCGTGCACAGTCACAGCGGCATGACCCAGATGCAGCACGAAGCCTCGGGAGACGGGTGTCATGCCCCGGGGGAAGACAAGACCCTGCTGTGGAGACATCGATCGTTTGAACTTGGGGGGTGTGTAAACTATTTGAGTAATATAAGAGCTATTTGAGTTAATCAGCATGTCCCCAACTGCACCTGTGTGAGCACAGAGACATTTATTATCTCTCTGCACTGCTTTCTATGGAGTCATTATGCCGTGCTCTGTGCCATCGTAATCCAATCGATTTCCAACGTCCTCTGGTTAAAAATTGAGTGGCTCGCACACCTTCCTTCCCAGATATCCAAGCTACGGGGACTTCAAGGTGAGATGGGCGACAGAATCCTACAGTCCAGGACGGCCACACTCAGCCACATGGAGAGTTCTCTGAACCCTTGAAACTATCTGTCGAAAATGTGAATGTGCTTCTCTGTTCTTTTCTGCTGGGGTTTTCAGCCATGCATGTCTCCATCTCCCCCTCCACTCAGAAAACGCTGCAGGGTTTAAACAGGCACACGGTTGGTGTATTTTTTCCAACAGTTTGCTCATGAGGACTGGCTCCTGGGGATGAGGAAAAGATGGTCCTGCATGCTATGTTGGATGCATGCGTTTTCTCGATGAAAATCCTTTTTAATAATAGCTCCCGATGTGATCCCCTGCATGCGGCCCGATTGCCTGAATTCTCCCTGAGGACCCGGCTTCTCTCCAGCACAGCTACTCGTGGTCAGCAGACTGTCTGCCCTCGCAGGTCTTGCAGCAAGAACTCTTGAGTGGACATCTCAGTTCAAGGAAGGAGTGGTTGCTTTTTCCTGTAATCTTGTTTGGCAAAATGCTAAGATGGTTTAATCTGGGGGCCCGCTTGTGGGAGGATGTACGTGACCTGTTGAGCAAATGAGTATAGGAAGCTATTGTCCTGAGTTTCTGCTGAGGTCGCCAGGCCCTTGTCCCCTTTCCTGTCCCCCGAGCATGGGCCACCCCCGAGGTTCTCTGCCATCCTCTCTGAGCAGGTGGAGTCTGGGATCTCTCTTTTATATCAGAGAAGGTGGACTCACCCATTTTTTTGGTGTGAGCTAGGACTCGGGCAAAGCAATTATTTTTTTGGAAGCACACATTCTTTTTTTTTTTTCTTTTACAAGCGATTCCTGAACAGAAGAATGTCAGTAACTGGAATAATGCTGAGAAGACTTCCAACCTGAGCTGGCCTCACAATTTCCCCTGTGGGAGGGAGAAGAGGAAATGTGGAGGTGCAGATCTCAGCTGGTTCTGATGTGTCCCTTTGGCAATGACCCATGCCACTGTGTTTGTCACAAAAGTGCATCTCTGAAGATATATGAAAGAATATCCAGGGATTGGATTTGGGGTACAGAGCCATGCACGAGTCAGATCTTGTGCAGGGAGGCAGGTGCTTTGAATCTAAGAGGTTTGCCACAGTGCTGTGCTTACAGAGTGTGTGTGTGTGTGTGTGTGTGTGTGTCCTGTCGATTGGCTTCACATTTAAAAGGTCCTCTTGGCTGAGTGTAGTGGATTGAATTGTGTCCCCCCCAAAACTCCCTGAAGCTTGAATTGTGTCCCCTAAGTTTCATGTATTAGAAACTTGGCCCCCACCATGAGTGTTAAGAGGGTGGGAAATCCTATCATGGTAATTGAAAGGTGGAGCCTTGAAGAGGTGATTGGATTGTAGGACCCTGCAGTAGTGAATGGATTAATAATGGTGGTCTGGGGCGTGGTTCTGAGGGCTTTAAAACAAGAGGAGAGTCTGTTTTGCTCTCTCTCTGCTGTCTCTGCTTCCACCATCTTGCATGTGAGACCCCTGGGTCACTGTCACCACCACCAGATGGACTTTGGACTTCCCAGCCTCAGAAATCGTAGGCAATAAATTTCATTTTCTTTATAAATCACCCAGTTCTGTGTATTTTATTATAAGCAACAGAAATGGACGAATACACGGAGTTAAATTAAAAAGTGCTTACACTGGACAGTCTATAGCTCCCAGTCTTTCCAAGGGATAAGACAGACCGGTGAACAGGTCCGTGCGCCCACAGAGAACCACCCTTCTGCCTGCACTGGCTGGCTGAGTCTAGCGTGGTGCGCTCCGTGAGGAAGCGTGTCTCATGAATTTCGCTGTTAGTTGTTTCTGCGTGTTTCCCCCCCGTCCTTCCTTGGAGACGGCTGAGCGAAGCTTGGCATTCGGTAGAGGCCTGACTTGCGTCCTTTTGTGGGCACAGATTCCAGTCTTTGGTTGTCTTCCCTTTGCAAGTCCGTATGAATCAACTGCTGGTTCAGGGCACCGAGACGTGGCCGCTCCGTGGACCCACCCGCGGCAGGCTGTGGTTTGTAGGTTTTTGGGGTGGGGTGAGGTTGTTTGGTCTCCTTCCCATGTGGGAATGTTGGCCCATGAAGTTCTGCACGAGCCTGGGCTTGACTCAAGAGAGGAACCCTCTGGAACTTGGGTGTGCACAGCAAATCATTGAGGACTTTAGATATCATGACGAAGGACTTCGGCTGAATGATGTTTTTGGTTTCTGCTGAGTTATATTCTCAGTAAGAGTTATGAGAATATTACAGTCACAGGAAAATTACAATCAAGGGGATTCCGATGCCAACCCTGGGTGGTCCTGTATCTTTTTAAGTAATTAATTAATTTTAATGGACACATTGTATTGTACGTGCTGTCTGTCTTCGTCACACGCACAGGTCACACATGAGCTTAAATTGGTTCCTCTCTGAGATCGAGATGGTTATTCCTGACTTTTCTATTTCATGGGTTAATTACAAGGATCCAATACAAGTAGGAGGTGCTTGAGAGAGTTTTGTAAAAAGGTTTGAAACCGGGTAACAAGCTAAATCTGTGCTAAGAGTTAACGAGCAAATGTATATTGATGACCTGCGAGGTACCGGGCTTTGGAAATTGTTGGAGAGGCAGGATTCCAGGAATGGGATCCAGGCATGGCCCGTGCACACCCATAAAACACAGGGAAGAGCAGAAATAGCCCGAGTGAGTCCTAACAGGGCCAGGAGGGCTCAGAAAAGGGAAAGACCATTTCCGGTGAGGAGACTCAAGTTGGATTTTATGGAGAAAAGGAGGGTTGAGCTGGGCCCGAAGAGCTGGGAAGGATGTGGAAATGTGGAAGGGGCAGGGGGCCGGGTGCCAGGGTCTTCTCACTTGGTAAGGGTACAGAACCCAGTGACATGATGGAGGGTCCAGGGGGACGTGTTTATGCATGGAGGGTTTGGCCCCAGGACTTTGGCACGTGGTGGAGAAATCCGCCTGCAGGCAGAACATGCCGTGCAGAGCGTGCATGGTGGTAGTGGTGGCAGTTACTGTCCGGTCTTGACACCGTGCATGAAGCTTTGCATGTACATGCTTTGGTCGCTTATCCATTCGTAGACACTGTTTTCACATGGAATGAATTCAGAGGCCTGCGTGTTAGGCAGATGCAGCTACACCGGGTGCATTCATCTGCTGGGGCCGCCACAGCATGGTCCCACAGACCGGGCAGCTTTGACCTTTGACAACAGACATTTATTCTCTTACAGTCCTGGAAGCTGGAAATCTGAGATCAAGGCGTGGCTGGAAGTCTGAGGTCAAGGCATGGCTGGAGGTCTGAGATCAAGGTGTGGCTGGAGGTCTGAGGTCAAGGTGTGGCTGGAGGTCTGAGGTCAAGGTGTGGCTGGAGGTCTGAGGTCAAGGCGTGGCTGGAGGTCTGAGATCAAGGTGTGGCTGGAAGTCTGGGATCAAGGTGTGGCTGGAGGTCTGAGATCAAGGTGTGGCTGGAGGTCTGAGATCAAGGCGTGGCTGGAGGTCTGGGATCAAGGCGTGGCTGGAGGTCTGAGATCAAGGCGTGGCTGGAGGTCTGGGATCAAGGCGTGGCTGGAGGTCTGAGGTCAAGGCGTGGCTGGAGGTCTGGGATCAAGGCGTGGCTGGAAGTCTGAGGTCAAGGCGTGGCTGGAGGTCTGGGATCAAGGTGTGGCTGGAGGTCTGAGATCAAGGCGTGGCTGGAAGCCTGAGATCAAGGCATGGCAGGGCTGGTTCCTCCTGAGACCTCTCTCCTTGGCTCGTAGACGGCATCTTCTCCCTGTGTCCTCACATGGTCATCCCTCTGTGTTTGTCTGTGTCCTAATCTTCTCGTATAAGGACATCAATACTATTGGATTAGGACCCACCCTAATGATCTCATTTTACCTTAATCAGCTCTTGAAAGGCCCCGTCTCCAAACACAGTCACATCTGAGGTCCTGGGGGTTAGGACTTCAATATGTGAGTTTGGGGAGACATCAAAGACCACAACACTAGGCCTACCTGTTATAGAGGTAGCCCCTGATTCAAATGGACTAACTACATGCATTCTTCTCAAAAGCAAGTTTGTAATAAATCGCAATCATTAGAACCCCCCAGGCACAGTTCATGTCTCCAGCCCTGAGATACAACGGGGCAATGTCTGAGTGACTGTCCGGTCAAAGAATGTGAGGGCTTCAGCACTGTCCATCTGTATGACCACAGGAAGTGTATGTTTAGGTTTACAATTTTAGACACAGAAATCACAGCCAGACCACACAAAGAGTGCTAATAACGTTTGGTCTGAATACATCTTATCTCGCTCATGAACTGTTTCACTGGAAGTGCGTGAAGATTTTTAAATTTAAATTCATTTAGAAGTTTTAATTTCTAGTGACTTTAAAATTGAACTTAATTCTTTGCAAACTTTAAATGACTTTTGGGACTCATCAAGGAAATAATGACAGATTGGTACATCATTTTCACTTGAAATAATTTTGTCCTGTGGAGGAGGATACTGACATGCTGTGTCCAGTCAGATGCACGGGGCGGGCGCTGGTTACGGCGACTCTCCTGGTTGTCAGGAATGCAGGCGTGGACAGGAGCACATGAGGGTGTCTCAGGGGACTGTTCCCGAGGACACTCACGGCACAACGGAAGGCAGCGAAATCCTGAAATATACAGGGGAATTTTTCTCTCTAGGGTTTCCCATCCTGTGACGTTGTTCATCTGTTTTGTCCATTGAGCTGCAATTGTTTATTGTCAAGAAATTGTGCCCCAGGCTCTGTGCTAGAAGCTCTGGAAACACATATGAATAGGCAGGGCTCTGAGCTCAGGAAGGTCCTGTCTATCAGAGAGGACAACACTGGAGACAGGCGTGACAAACGTGCAATGAATTCAGGAGAGGAGGGAAGGCCAGCCCTCAATACGAGGGGTTATGTCTCTCTTTCCATGCTATGGCCAGCTCCCAACTACATTGTTGACACTCCACGTATGAACCAGGGCTGCAGAGGGCAAGTGATACTCCACCCAAAGCAGAGACCTTTACCAAAGGGCCATTTATTTATGCAGGCATGGGCAGAACCACAGGAACCCAGGAGCGACCGGGCAGCACCTACGAGTAGCAGCACCAGAGTCAGCACCATCCTGAGCCTCAAGGTGCCTGTGTGGGGAGCTACCTCGGGAACTCTACCATGCCCGGCGGGTGGTCAGCGTGCAGGAGTGGTGGCCCTCAGCTGAGGACACAACCACTGCCTGGCCACGGCTCACCCAGGATGAGCTGTGGAATAGACACTCAGACCCCAGGCTCATCTTTTGCAGTGGCTACCCTGGGCAAAATCCTCCAGGACTCCAAACTACCAGAAAGATGGGTTGAGTGTGTGCATGCCGATTGGGCTCCCAGGGTCCAGGGCAAGCAGCAAGGAAATAAAGAGGACGGTGGCTCTCAAGGGACAGGTGCAATTTACCCAGCATACCCCAAAGTCGAGGCTGATCACACTGTCCTCTTTGACGGCACCTTCCCCCCAAATAAATGCAACCACGGGAAACAGGATAAGCCCACGGAACACATTGGAGTGAGCAAGAGAGATTGGAAGTTGCTGCTCCGCTGGCTTTGAAGACAGAGGAAGGGGCCACGTGCTGAGGGACGGGGGCGACATCCAGAAGCTGGAAAAGACCAGAAAACAGCTTCTCCTCTGGAGCCTGCAGAAGGAAGGCAGGACTGGGGACCCTCACAAGTCTGAGAGAATAAACTTGCATTGTGTGAATCCAGCCAGTGTGTGGGAATTTGTCATGGTGGCCACAGGAAACTGATGCCGACGTTCAAATCTCCGTCTCTGGATGTCAAAAGACACATGTAGAGGATTCTGTTCTCTAAACCTCCAACTTTGTGACACCGAGAAGAAACGTGAAGCACATCATCAGAGGTGCATTGGGAAGCCACAGCTGAAAAAATACAAGATGGAATCCAAGCTGTGTTTCCTTTTCCTCCGAGTTCTAGGCAGGAGCCCTTCCTGGCTCCCGTCTCTTCTCTTATTTTCTGAAGTCACATCACCATTCGGGGTTTGTGGTGCTATCTGTGTCTCCTGAGGAAACTGTGTGTCAACATTGTAGTCAGAAACAAACATGAGGTGTAAAAGGAATGCAGGAAACCTGCGCCCTTGTGGACAAGGCTGCTCAAGGTCAAGCTTTGCTGACCTCAAAGCCACGTCTTTCTGTGACTCTGTGCACGCAAGCGCTTTCTTCCCACCCACGCGATGCTGGGCCTTTGAGGAGGGGCCTCATTATAATCCGTTCTCCATATAAAACCACAGCTCCCAGACATACAGCGCCTTTATTATCGTCACCCTTGTTGCAAAGAAGAAAAAAAAAAAAACAAAGGAAAAAACACGTTCATCTTTGACTTGAAAGACTCATCTGATCAGAAGAAGGACCCACGACCCACTGGGTTTCAGCTCATCCCACCCCATTCCCACACATCCCCCCGAAGTCGTTCTTTATTTTCCCAGAGATGTGCTCAGTGCCATTCAGCACGGGACGCGGTAACCCCTTCCTCGTGCCCCTGGGAAGCTCTGGTTCTGCTCTGTGTTTGTTTCTGTTCTCAGTGCCTGGCGGCCTCACCAGCTGCCCCAATCTCTGTCAACAGCATCAGACACAATCTGGGGACCTCAAAACTGATGATTGTGTTTGTCTCTTTGTAATAAAGCAGAGTTATGGAATTGACCTAAATGTCCACCCACAGACGCATGGATAAAGAACACATGGCATATTTACAGCACGGAATACTACTCAGCCATGAAAAAGAATGAAATTCTATCATTTGCAGCAACATGAATGAACCCAGGAATTATGATGTTAAGTGAAATGTCAGGTGCACAGAGATAAATATTGCATGTTCTCACTCATATGTGGGAGCTAAAAAAGTTGATCTTATAGAAGCAGAGAGCAGAGTTGTGTTTGTTTACTAGAGGCTGGGAAGGGCGGTGGGCAGAGTGGGATAGGGAGCGTTCGGCCAACGTATGCAAACTTAAGCTAGATGGGTAGGATCAGTTCCAGTGTTTACAGTAGTGCTAGGTGTCTATAGTTAACTAAATAAAAGAACCAATAATTTATTGTTCATTTTCAAATGGCTAGGAGAGGAAGTCAGATGTTCTCGACACAAAGAATGACAAAGGTTTGTACTGATTTGAACATCACACATTTTAAACGTGTATCAAAATATCACTCTCTATCCCATAAATAAGCACAATAAAGATACAGTTTAGAAAAGGGGGATAATGGGCCTGCCCGGTGGTGCACTGCTACAGTGCGCCTCTTGGGAGTGCGGTGGCGCTCCCGCCGAGGGTTCGGATCCCACATACAGACCGGTTCCCGCTCACTGGCTGAGCGAGGTGCGGGCGCGACGCTGAGGGTTGCGATCCCATTGCCGGTCCCGGTCCGGTACAGGCACGACACTGAGGGTTGTGATCCGTTGCCGGACACGAAAAAAGACAAAAAGGGAAAAAAAAAAAAAAAGAAAAGGGGGATAATTACAGGAAAGAAAAAAGCAAAGCGGTGTACGGACAACAGACTGAACGGGTGCCCACGTGCGGGATGTGTCTGGAGGCTGCTGGGCTCTGCTGAGGACAGATCAGTGTCTGTCTGTCTGAAAGACGTCATGTGCTTGCACCTGCACCACAGCGAATAGCCATGGAAAACAGCTACTTCCAGAAGAATCGTGTGCCTATTGTGACACGCTGACTTTGCGACCTGCGTTTGAGAATGTCAAAGCACTTCTGGGTGTCGGTTCATTACAGGGGCTCGCCCTCACGGGAGCTCGTGATGACTCTTTAACATTTTGATTTTGTACAAGGGGAAAGGGTTGGGAAGACGTCTCCCTGATTCTCCGGGGATCAGGCAATTAAGGAGTCACAAAAGTTCTGAACTCCATGTTGTATCTTGAGACTGTCAACTTTTAGTGGAAAGTCACACAACTGTGATGGATTTTGCATATATCTAGGTGCAGATTTTCACAAAAGGTATAACTCCGGGTGCATTTTCCCTGTTATCTCTCAAAGCCACTAAGTGGTTGATAAACACAGCCTTGCAAGAATCTCAACACAGCTGAGGTCTTGGGAAGGTAAACTCTCATTCCTGTTAATGTTTGGCACTTGGTTTTGCTGAATTCAAATTGTAAACCCAACCCCAGCTGAGAGACACAGTGTGTTTGGCCATGTTGACCAGCACACGCCATCGACTGGCAGGAGACACGCCTGGAACTGCCGGAGTCAATGCCACACCAGATCTGTGTCCAAGCATGAGTGGTCACTGCATTCTGCAGGAAAAAAATTGACACAGGCATTGTATCAAGGGTACTGCCTAAGGCTGAAGACACCTCCATCTAAACCCTCCGATGGCTCGAACATCTGCGGGGAGCATGGTCTCAGTGGGTGGTCAGAGTTCACATGACCCTTCACATGACCCACGGCCAGCCAAGTGTTCACCCTTTTCTGTGCAGTTTCTGTACTGGGAGCACAGGGCCCTTCACACCCCAACGTGGAGGTCTGGGAAAAGCACTTTAGGTTGGAAGCACATAGAGACTCTGAGCTGCTCCCCTACCCACTCACTCAATGGCTTCTGTGCTGGGTCAAATAGCCCCCTTATCCCCTGACCCCAGACATCCACCCTGAACCTCAGAATGTGACTTCAGTTGGAACCAACCCTGTGGACACCTTAACCTTGGACTTCTGGTCTCCAGAATGGTGGGAAAATACATTTCTGGTGTTTTAGGCCCCCTGGTTTGGGGTACTTTGTTATGGCAGCCACAGGAGACTCATACAGCTTTCCCACTAAGAAGGCAAGAATTGAGGACAGTGACCCTTGTCTTCTTCTCAGTCCTCCCAGCTCACGAAACCTTCTCCCATATTCCCATTCCCAGGGGATTTGTGTCCCAAACCACCCAAATTAGTTCCCTCTTCCCAGGTGGATGGTGAGCTGCCTGACGTTTTGTCTCCCCCACATCAAGGGCTTCGTGCAGGGGGAATGTCAAGGTGGGGTTGGGGACAGGAAGGACCGGGGATAGTAGATCTTGGAACAGAACTAATGAAAGATTTTGATCCATAAAGTGGTACAACGTGTGACCCCCCGCCATTAACCAAAATATAGAAAAGAAAAATTGTGCCCAATTTTGGTGGTTTGAGACAATCCCTGATCAATGGTTTCCGTGTTCTGTACCCTAGAGCACCCCACCTGTGTTGGATGCTCCAGTAGAGAGACTCAGCTTGTAGGACACAAGCCAACAAGGGTAGACAGCAAGCCATTCGGGTCCGATGCGCTTGCAGAATTCTGGCAATATCCGGAGAGTGTAGAAAGAAACCACACTAGGTCTCGCGGGCGTTGAAGTCCTTGAACTGGCCACGTGAGTGGGTAGGAAGCATCTTATGGGATCTGTTTCAACTGGTCTCACTCCACGATGAAGCAGGCACATCCCGATGTGGCAGGTGAACAGCCAAGGCTCAGAGAAGTTGAGTAAGTGACCCAAAGTCACACAGCTGGGATGGGGGTGGGGCAGTGGTGGGCATAAGCTCCAGTTTGCCTGACGTGACTGTTTCACCAAGTTCCTTGATGTCTGCATGGGTGGGAGACATGCAAAGTGATGTCTGTCCTCCTCTGCTGGCTTATGGGGTGGACGGTGCCCTGGGTGGGGAATTGGGAAGGAAAGCTGACTTGGTGGGGTACAACTGGGGCTGTTACACAGGGCTTTGTGCTTTGGGTGGGGCATGTTGGGGGTCTGACATTCTTCTGGAGACATCTTGAAATTCTTACTTTTGTTTTTGATTTGTGTTTTGGTAAGTGTCTTAGCCTGCTCTACTGGCCATAACAAAGTACCATGCACTGGGTGGCTTACAAACAATAGACATTTATCTCTCACAGCTCTGGAGGCTGGACGTCCAAGGTCAAGGCGTGGCAGGTGCAGTGTCTGCTGGGGACCTGCCTCCTGGTTCATAGATGGCACCTTCTCACTGTGTCCTCACATGGTACAGAGAGTGAGAGCGGGTGTGATTTCGTGTCTCTTCCTCTTCTTATAAGGCCACTAATCCCATCATAGGAGCTTCGCTCTTATGACCCCATCCAACCCCCATCACCTCCTCGCCTCATAACATCATTTCATTGGGGGTCAGAGCTTCACATATGGACTTTAAAGGGACACATTCCATCATGACATTAAGTCTGATGGGACGATGGCTTGTGTGCTGAAGCTCATGACACGTCCCACCTCCTGCCACCTCCCACCACCTCCCAGGGACGGGTTCTCAGCTGCCTGCTCCCCCACCCCCACCCACCCAGAACCCCTGCCACCCTCCACCCCAGGGAAGGCCTGCATGTGGGGAGGGTCAGGGGGACATGCCTGGTCCCCACAGTGGGCAGGGCCCTGAGAGACTGCAGCATCCATACTTACCTATGAATGTCCCTGACCGATGTGCGACATTTAGTAGCAAATAACAAAGACCAGGACAGGCTGAGAGAGACAGAGCGGCCCCCACGGGAGCAAAGAAGAAGCTCTCTCCCTGCTTTTTGAGCAAGAAGCCTACATTTAAAATTTTTGTGCTGGGCCCTGAAAAGAACAGCCAGCCCTGTCAGGAGGCCAGGGCCTCAGCTGACCATGACAGTCTGCCTTGACAGTCCAAGGCTGTCCTTTGTCACGCCATGTCCCTTATTTCTGGAAACCTCCCTGTGAGGGGTGGGATCACTCTCTCACACAGGTGGATATGACGGAGCAAACTCAAGTCATTCTCCCGTGGTCACCTGGCTGGCAAATTTCGGAGCTTAGTCTTTCTTCGAACAAAAGCCACTATCCTCTGGCTACGCCTTCCTGCTCTGGTTCTTCAGTGACCAAGCGAGGAGATCAGGGTGTGATCTGGGCCTTTCTTCTCTCAAATGTCACAAATCTGGGGCAAGGGTTTTCTCACTGCTGGGCTCTGTGGAGGAGTCGGTTTTCCACATCACAGGCTGGCACGCTGTTATGTAATGAGCCCGATCACAACTATCTTCAGTTTGGGGGCTCTGTGGTCTCCATGGCCATGACTCCACTCTGCCCTTAAAGTGCAAATTTAGAAGCCGCAGACAGTATGTAAATGGATGGGAGTGGCTGTGTGCCAATAAAACTTTATTTACAAAACCAGGCAAGGGGCCAGATTTGGCTCACTGCCTGTAGTGTGGGGACCCTTGCATATCAAAGTAGGGACCCTGGGCCAGCAACCTCCCATCAGCTAGGAGCTGCCTGGATATGCAGCCCCTCTTTCACCCCACCCCAGGCCGGCATACCTGGAATCTGCATTGGAGCAATTCCCCACTTGGTGTGTAAGTGTGTTTGAGTTTGAGTAGCATGGCTGTAGACGACCCACACACCCCCAGCACAGTTCCCACTGTCCTCAGGAATGCATAAGGCCGCAGGGTGAGGTCATGTTTAACAGCTGACTCTCCAGGGGTGAAACCCCCCGGTTTGTGCTTTTGCCAGTTTCTGGCATAAATACTCCCACCACGTCCGACTGCAGTCCAGCCCCACTAAATGTGGAGGTGGCAAGATCTGTGTACACTCAGCTCTTGAGCCAGCGTGAGCATCTTCAGCACACAGTCCACTGGGTCGGGTGTTTAAACCAAGTCCAGACTCTCTGTTACTACAAAGAGTCATCTGCAAGTGTGTACCCGATTCTCCAATGTTCAAAACTATTGCTACCACCGCACCTGGAGAAAGCACCGGGTGTTATGTGCTGGGACATTCAGCAGGTGTATTTGTCAGTTACATTTTGGTGTGGACTGTGGCTCTGAAGAGGTAATACAAAGAGGTGTGGAGCCAGGCATGGTGTGGGGAAGGGTGGCCCCCTGGTGCATCCTGCTGTGGCCAGGAGGAAGCCTGCTGTCTCCGGAAACCCAGCATGTGCTGAACAATGGGCGAACCGAGGGCCACCTGCGTGTGCTCAGCACACCTGGTGATCTGACCTTCACAAAAAATAGTCACGGCAGCAGCCACCATGATGCTTTCTTTTCTTATGATTTCTGTCCCACTGACACCACATTAGAGAAATTCAATTATTTTCTAAAGTGAGTTTATGACCCGGGCTTCTGTCTGCAACTATGAAAACCATATGATCACCTGGCCAGGTGAATCCTAGGTGTGGAGTCTACGGGCGAGGACTGTTTCTGGGTGAACATTGGGTGTTTTCTCCGCTGTCCTTCCTGAAAACATGGGAACGTCTTTGCTGTAATCATGGAGACGGCCTGAGTCCTCGTGTGGCCTTGCAGTCTTTAAGGTCAGACTCACAACATCCCACAAAGTGTGCGGGTGACAATGGTCCCTGTACCTCCGCCGTGGTGCCAGATTCTGGGAATACAGGGCTAAGTAGGTCTCCACCCCGGCCTTCTGTGAGCTCCAGGCCAGGGAAAAAGTCCTCCTTCGGCCTTTGAGTGCCTGACAGAGAGAGAATCTCCTGATCTTCATAACTATAAATCCCAATTATTTCTCAGGCAGAAAATTCACTGTAAGATATGCATGCTTAACAACAACAACAACAAAAAGCCTCCAATAGTTTGGGTATAATTTAGACTCCAAACCTAAGAACCTCTGGGTGGCTCTCATCTTTGGCATTTTGAGAGTGACTCTCTTGAGCTCAGAGGGCAATTTCAGGAAATTTCTGATTCCCCTTTCCTGCAAGTTGGTAAACTGCCTGTGACCCACGGACGAGGCGCGGTGGAAGGTCTGTCATTGGCTGCATGCATGTCCCCGCGCGGTCACTAATGAAGGCTTTCTGTGTAGCTCAGTGCAGACGGTTGGGGAAACAGGTCGCAGATGCTGGGAAGGCCTCAGCAAGTTGGATTGGGGTGTCCCTTTCATTTCTGTATCATATCCAAATAGACAGGAAGCAGGTGCTTTTCCCGGGCCTCGGGTATCACCAAAGTTGGATTGATTTCATCTTGGGTGCAGTGTGCTGAACTTTTTGATGTTTAGTTTTTTTCTTCTGGATGTCACCCCGCGCTTTTTTTTTTTTTTTTCCATAAGGAGAGTGTAAATGAGCAGAGATTTTAACAAGGCAGACCCTCGGAGCTGACCCCCCTGGATCTGAGCTGCCAGGCTGCATCTCCGGAGCGCACGCACGGGGGTGGCCAACGTCTCGCAGAGGAACTCGGCCTCCCGTTTCATCAGCCCTGCCGCTCGCTGGGGAGACAGTCTCCTTAATGAGGAAAGATCAATGCCCACAGTGCAGGCCTGTGACGGAAACCAGGCACCTGCCCCCACTCTCGAAAATAAATAAATAAAGCAGGCTGGCACCCGGCTTGGAAGAGGACCTGGTGGCCGCCGCGTGGCGCATCTCAGTGTCCCTGCTTTGAAGCTGTTTAAGTTCCTCTTGTAGTGGAGCTGTTTCATGTTGCCTGGAACAAGGTAAATCAAAGTCTAATAGCGTGGAAAAACAGCGCAGGCAGAGGGTAGGTAAGGGATAAATCGCACGGGAAGTTTTCCCCCCGCGCGTTCTCTTTGGCTATTCTATTCATAGAGATCAAAGTTCCTGTTTCGGCTCTAATTAAGAAAAGCTAATGTGCATTGGAGGCCTTCTGGCGCTGAACAGGGCCTTGGAGGATACTGCTGAAATCTTCCAAAGATTTAAATAATTAATATGACACCTTCCACTCCGAATGGGGAAATTAAAATAATAATAATAATAATAATAAATATATGTATATAAAAAAGTGGGAGCCCTGTGTCAGGGTTTGGAATAATGCCTTGCACACTTGGATGCCATGTGCTCGGGGGAGACAGTCGAAGCTTTTTGTCATGCTAAGGGGACCCCTTTGTTGGCACTGGGTCACTCCCCAAGTCCCCCAGTCCCTGTAGGAAGAGGCTGGGAGGAAAGCAGGTCTGCCTCGGGGAGTGGGAGGATGGTCACTTAATGGCTTTTAATCCTCTTAATCCAAGCCATAATGGTGATCTCTGGGTGCAAATCTGGTCCCAGAAGCCCTCCAGAGCCGGCGCACGGCGAGGCAGGGCTGCCCAGCCTGCACCGTCCTCTGCAGCCTGGCGTTGTGCTCGGGCTCTCCGCTGTGCTGCCGGAACCATCTGACTAGAGGAGAAAATGAAATTGAAATCAGCTGCAAATCCTGTGTCCGGGGAGTCACACAAGCCTGGCCGGGGGACGGATGGGGCCCTGTCTGAGGCTTCCACGGCCTCCCCAGGATGCTGGAAGTCTTCTGCTTGGGGCCGCCCAGGCCAAGCTGTTTTCATGCTTGTGTGTGTTTGCGAGGAGAACGGAATCCTCTACTGAGCACGGACACGGATCGCTTCTAACCCGTGGACACGATCGTATTGTATCTAAGCCTTTCGCTCAGTTCATTACGAGTTCATAAAGCCAGGATCGCTGCCCCTCTGTGCGCACACATAACGAAAACGGATGGGTCTAATCTGATAACTCAGCATAAAGCCTTTCACAGGCTGTTTGCAAGAGCAGTAATGAAATGGCCCCATAACGAGTGAAAAGAGGTGAGTCTCTGTGCCTCGTCGGGCACCAGGCTGCCATGCGGCGGTGTCGTGGTGGGCCCCCAACCCGCTGTGGAGGTGGAGGTGTCCTCGGCATGATGCTATCTAGCCTTTGATTTTGTATTTTAGAATGGATGCTGGGGAAGAGCAGGAGAGAAAGTTTTGCGAAAAGAAACAGGCAAGTCCCCAGGGGAACAGGCGTTTCTGTATTGGCCGGCTGGCGCACTAAGGGGTCTCTGCTGTGCCTGGGGAACCCCACATTGTGCATGGAGAGGACTCAGATTCAGACACACATGGGGGAGAAGCCACATTGGTGCCAGCACTAATGGCTGTCCCCACATATGTAAATAGGCCTTAGATCCACGGAGGGACATGTGAGGGACACATAAGGGTGCTGGGGTCTCCTATGAGGTAGATGTGGAACAGCACACACAGAGAGACACACCACAAACACTGCAGTAAACATGTACACATGACACACACAACAACTCCATGCTAAAAACATATACACAACACACAGAGAACACACACTACACACAAAACACACAAAACACGTACTGCATAAAACACACCAAAGACATATGACACAAGACACACAACACGCGAAACACATACACATGATGTACACTATAAGCGCCATGCTAAATACATATACACAACACATAATACATGCACAACACACACTATACCCCCCCCACCAAACATATGGACATCACACACACAACACGCACTAAACATATACATGCTACACACGCACTAAACATACACATGCGTCCACATTAGAGTCTGCGGATGTCACTGGTGTTTCCATCTCCCTGGTGGTTTTATCTGAAGCTCCTGCCCAGCCTCATGTTTTCCTCTCCCTGTGATGCCCTGAGCAGGCCTGCACAGTGGAGGACCCCGCTCCGCACAGGTTCTTTCCATAACAAGAGTAGGGTGATACCACGCCATACAGAACGGCGTTCAGTGGGATGCCCAAACGCAACCGTGGCAGTCATTTCACGGGTCATCTCTTTACTGGTCCGTGCGATGCTTTTGGGGGGGAGCGAACACTTTCCCCACAGAATCGCGGGCTGCAGGCAGATGCTGTGAGCTCCGGGAGATGCTCAGCAGGGATGACAGGCACGACTGCAGGCTGTCAGCAGCCGTTCTGGGATGTGCAGGCAGCTCTCTGCGTGGCTGAGAAGCCAGGAAAGGTGAAAACACTGGGGACAGGTGGAGGGGGATTCGATGGGAGTAGGGGAGCTCACGGGCCTGCTGGTCTAGCAAACAGCAGGTGGGTTTTCCTGATGTTACAGCTGGATCCTAGCTCTCTCTTCCTTGGGTGGGTCCTCAAAGGGTGGAGGGGGAGATGACTATACCCAGGGCACTGTTCTCGTCCTTGTGGAGCTAAGTTCCCAGTTTACTCAATCTAGGAGGTCCCCTTAGATCCATGCCTTTAGGACGTCACCTTTGGGATGTTCGCATCTTCAGTCAGTAGTCAGTGGTCTCCATCCCTTCTGCTTTGAGGCTGGAAGGCTCAGAAATTCTCCAGCAGGAATCTAACCCACAAACCAAGCCTCTAGGTTCTTCCTGGCATTTTCCTTAGTGTGTCTTCCTGGTGACCCATCCTGGGATTATGGAATCTCAAGGAGGAAGCTTTCCCGGAAAGGAGAGATCATGCCGTGGTGGTGGCCCCCAGTCTTATTCAGAGTCACACGGTGGCAGGGTTGGTGTATGAGTGATGTGGGGATTGCCCCAACGACTTCTCAGTGACAAAGAACTATGACGCATGTGCAGAAATGTGGATGTGAAAGTGAAAATTCCACAAGGACGAGGGTTGCCCCACCAGACAGGAGAGAGGCGTAGAATGGGTGGAACTTTGTCCTGCTGGGTACTCCCACCCACACTTGGGTCATTGTCATCCTGAGGCCACCAAGCTTCCTGGCCCTGGTGGATTCCTCAGCCCCAGTCCAAGGGGCACCAGATGCCATCCCTGAATCACCACCCTCTCCCACCTGCAAGCTACCCTCCTACTCAGCACCTGGGTGTCACTCAGCTGGTCTCTGCCTCACCATGGACACTGCCCTCCCCGGGCCCCCTGACTGCTCAGCAGTTGTCCACGAGCTGAGCTCCCTGCCGTCATCTTCTGTCCCTCCAAGGTGTGCTCGCCCCCGCAGGTAGCAAAGCCGCCACTGTACAAACATGTGCCCTCACTCCTGCTAACGTGCTTTCAGGGGCTTTCCACAGCTGCCAGCTGAGTCCTGCACCTCCTGGACATCCCCATGGCAGCCACCCTGCCTTGACTCTGTGGCTGCCTCGCTCCCTCTTTGTGGCGAGATGAAAATGGCCCCCAAAGATGTCCACTTCCTAATCCCCATGTGATAGACAGAATAATGTCCCCAAAGATGTCCATGTCCTAATCCCCATGTGATAGACAGAATAATGTCCCCAAAGATGTCCACGTCCTAATCCCCATGTGGTAGACAGAATAATGACCTCAAAGATGTCCATGTCCTAATCCCCATGTGACAGAATAATTGTCCCCAAAGATGTCCACATTCTAATCCCCATGTGGTGGGCAGAATAAGTCCCCAGAGATATCCTAGTCCCCATGTGCTAGACAGAATAATGTGCCAAATATGTCTACATGCTAATCCCCATGTACTAGACAGAATGTCCCCAAATACATCTACATTGTAATCCTCATGTGATAGAATAATAACCCCAAAAGATGTCCACATCCTAACCACATGTGGAAGACAGAATGATGTCTCCGAAGATGTCCATGGCACAATCCCCACGTGGTAGACAGAATAATGCCCCAATTGTGTCTACTTCCTAATCCCTGTGTGTGGTAGGATGATATTTTGTGGCAAGTGAAAATCGTATGAAATTTAAATGTCAGTGTCCATAAATAAAGTTTTACTGGAGCACAGCTAAGCCTATGTGTGTATCGCGCGGGGCTGCTTTCTAGCTAACACAGCACAGTTGAGTAGTTCGGACAGAGACAGCATTTACTATCTGGCTTTTTACAGAAAACACCTGCCAGGCCCCTGGTGTAGGCAGCTGAATATCCTTCTCAACCCCGACCATAGAGGATGGATTTTAGCAGAGTCTTTGCTGAGCTCGGGCACAGACTCAATTCAAAAGTCTTGATCTTAGGCCACCTGGAATCATTCCATGCAGGAACTTTTCAGACTTGCTGATGGCAAAATGCAAATGCTTGCTCCATGTCTTCATTTGAGTAGCTTCAGGACAAAGTCATGGAGACAAGACAACAGCTTCAACCCAAAGGCTGCATCAGCCACAGGAAAGAAGCCATCGCATGAAGTTGCCAAAAACTGTAGTGGTCTGCTGCTTTTAGGAAGTGAAACATGAGGGAAAGTGAAAGAAACTACCTCCTAAGATTGGTGTCAAGATCCAAACTACCAAGCTCTAAAAATGCAAGATGTTCATGAAAAAACAGAACCATTTGCATCAGAAAAGGGTAGAGAGACATGCGGCTTTGTCTTGACTGGCTACGATGGGAGGGTGGCCGGGACCGCAGCTGCATGACAGGGGTCTTTCCATCCACGTTTGTTGGAGCTGCGCCTCCAGCTCTGAGGACAGTCGGTCTGAGACTGAGGTGGTCGGAAAGCTACTAGCTAAGATCAGAAATTTTGTCTTTCCTTCCTTCAAAGAGATTTGAGAAATAGGACCATGCATCTCTTTGGGGGGAAGGAGGTTTAAGGTAGGAGTGTGGTCTCGGCAGGAAGAAGCAGACACCCCTGGGCTTGGTGTTCGAGCTTGGGTGAAGTTTAGGGTTTGGAAGCGGCTGTTAACCCAAGTCCAGAGGGAACTAGAACAGGGGACAGAACGTCATCTGTTGGGAAGTGCAGCTGTGGGCAGACAACCACTGCCGGACCACGCCAGGGCAGGAGAAACATGCCCCATCCCCTCTCTCCTGCCGTCTGGTCCCCCACGGAGCCTTTCACTGCCTGGATCCAGCCACAAGCACCCAGGCAAGGGGACTCCATTGATGTAGACCCTGAGGACCAGCCTCCCGGGGGACAGAGAAGAGAGAGGTAGGGGAGCAAGGTTCTGGGGGCAAACGGAGAGTCTCTGACTTGCTCAGTGTATTAGTCTTTTCTCTGTTGCTTATAACAGAATACCTGAAACTGGGTAATTTATAAGCGAAGGAAATTAATTTCTTATAGTTTGGAGGCTGGGAAGTCCAACATCTAGGGAACACATCTGGTGAGGGCCTTCTTGGTGGTGACTTTACAGAGATACAGGGTGTCACATGGTGAGAATGGGCTGAGCAAGAGAGAGCTGACCCGCTCACTTGCTGTCCTTATAAAGCCACCAGAACCACACCCATGACTTCACGAATGGGTCAATCTGTTCAAAAGGGCGCAGTCCTCACAATCTAATCACATCTTGAAGACCCCCACCTCTCATTGACCACAATAAGATTTCCCACCCTCTTAGCACTGTTACCATGGGGATTAAGCTTCCAATACAGGAAATTTTCAGGGACACGTTTGACCCATAGCTCTTGCAGAAACAGAGGCAGAAAACTTGAGGATTTCTCAAGCTCCCTTTGACTTTACAGTGGGATTTTTGATTAAAGTATTGACTAGAGAGTAAAAAGGGGCTTCTCCTTTTCAAGGCTTGGTCACTATGTACTGTCACTTCCGCTGGCATCCTTAGGGTTTAGTGGCTGGAGGTTGGAAGAGGATGGATGTTGCGGCCACCCCTGTAATGTCACTTCCATTGGCATCATTAGCATTTGGGAACTGGGAGTTGGAAGGGGACAATGAGTATTAGAGAAGACAGCTCTATGTCCCTTCCTACAAAGTGAGGCAGGTAGAAAAAAGACCCCTCCTCTAAGGGTCCTGTGTTCTGGTGGCCCTTTGGGGACACCTTTGGGAGCATGTGCCTTGGCTTTGGGACTTTCAGAGAAATCCAGAACACAGAACACGCAGTCCTGGGAGAGGAAGGTCGTAAAGGGGCAGGGCTTATCGGTCACTGTGTCTCTGCTTGAAAAGCACAAGAGTGACGGGGCCTTTTCCTCTCTGCAATTCTGACCTTTCAAAAGTGGACGGGATGCAATGGGATGTGATTTCCTCTTGTAGGGAGCTGACCTGCAGGCATCTGTGGTCGCTTAATAGTTAGCAACTGGGTACAAAGGCGGTAGGAGCGTAATTGTGCAGCTAGATTGTGCTGAACATCAAAAAAGCCTATCATTAAATTACCTTGGTGTTACCTTTCCCGAGCATTATTTTGCTCCTTGAAATTGCTTTTTATTCCAATTATAGATTTTTATGGAGAAATTGTGTGATAATATAATAATATCTTCCTCTACCTTCCCTCTCAGGGCGATTATGAATGTTTAATAAGACGCCAAAGTTGGAAAGGCATTATGAGCTCCTCAAAAGAGAGGTGCTACATAAATGAATAATAAAATAAATTATGCAACTGCATTGTGTAAAAAAAAAAAATCAATTGGTATGCTTTCGACGACCACCGATCTATTTTATATTCTGGGTCTGAGGGTTAATTAACGAAGTTACACCGTGTATTAAAAAACAAACAAGTCAGCTTTTTACATTTTTATTTTTAATGCACAGATATCATATGGTTCCCAGGGGACAGGGTCCTTCCCACATTCTGATTGGAGTGTGGCATTTTGCCATGAAACTCACAATTTTAGTTTGAGGGAAGTTGGGAAGGGTCCCGAGAATCAGCCTGGGAGACCCTGAAGAGCTTCAGAAAATGTCACACAAGAGAACGCCCAGCTTTAGCTGTCGGCCGGTTGGGGTGGGGCTGACAGCAGATCACTCAACAGCTCCCAGCAAAGTGAGGGTTTCCAAGCCTGTCACTCACCTCTCTTTGCTCCCCCAATCTCTGGGTCTACCTAGAAAGAGAGTGAATGGAATCCTGTCTCCCGATTGCCTCTAACCCCTAACTCACACGGCAAGTCAGGAAGGAAGAAGTTCAGGAATGATGCTACAAATTAGTCAGCACCACTCCAGCCTGGAAGGAAAACACCAACTTTGGGGGAGGGGATGCGAGAGTTGCCACACCCATCAAAGCCAACTAAGGACACATTACTTTTGTCCCCATTCTCCGCTCAGCCTCTTCTGCAGCTGGGGGAGAAAACAGGACATCAGGAGAAGACACAAGAGGAAAGGTGGCTGGGGCTGTGTCTCTGCATCCGCTCTGTTCCTGACTTTGAATGTGTGTGTGATGCCTGGATCAGCAGCAACCACCCTGCAGCCTTGAGGCTACAAAGTGGAAAGAGGAAAGTACCTGGATTTTCTTCTGAACCTGGCACCTGTGAGCTTGTTCTGTGTGAAGACATCAGTCCCTGCTTCTATAAGACCTTTTAGTCACATGTGGGTTGTTTTATTTTTACAAAAAGTCTGTTTCCTTCAAAGCCAGTTTTGTATTAAAAGTGTGTGTGTGTGTGTTTAGATCAGACTTTATAAAATATCACCCTTAAGATAATCAGCTTTTGTTTGGCAAGTGTCCAAACCCTGTTAGTGGTGTTTTGTTTTGTTTGCTTGGTATTTTTTTTTTTTCGTCAACTGTTAAGTCTCAAATCCTCCCTCACATTGATCCCCTGCTCTTCTGTACAACTCTGGCTGTACTCTGTGAAACCAAAGATTTCCAGTTAAAGTGCTTGCGGACAACCTGGAGTGTGGATCTGTGCTGCATTTGGAGAAAATCGAGGGTTAGGGCATCTGGAAAATGGCAGGATGGCTCTCATGCCTTGTTGTCTGAACAGCCCACCCGGTGTTCCCAGAGTTGCAGAAATAGCAGTTAAACTGTGGTTCAGTTTACGAACATTCAAGGAGGCCTGGATGCAGAGAGAAGATACGGTTCTGCTCCTGCCCCTTGATATTTTAGTGAGAGGAGAATTATGTGAGGTTCTTGAAATTTGTGTGTGTTACGTATTCATAACTGTCTGTCTGTCTGTCTCTGTCTACCTACCCATCTATGTATCTAACCTATTATCTGTGTATCCGCACTGTCTGTCTAATCTACCCGTCCTCTATATATCTGTCCCATCACCTCTGTATGATATACCTGTCTGATCTATCCACCCATCTGTACACACCTGTCTAATCTCTCATTATGCATCTATCTGTATCTACCTGCCTAGTTATTCTATCATGTATCTATCTGCCTATCAATCTATTTAGTCTGTCATCTCTCTATCGTCTATCAATTACCTACTGCCCTACCATTTGCTATGGCTTTCTGCTTGTTTCCTGTGGACGATGACACTTGGGAGCTGCTGGCATCTTCTTGTGGAGTTTGGTTGACCAGACGTCTCTGTTTCAGCACAGACTCTAACCATATTGTGTTTGTAGGGGAGGCCCCCGCCCAGTAATTTATAAATAATGCTTCAAAAAACACAAAGCATGGGAACTGCACTATAGAAAAAAACCCCAACAAATTAAAATGTAATTGAGTGAAAAACTATTTTGACACCAGAGAATAGAGCATTAGAACATAGTTAACCAAAACGTTTTTTCTCCCCATCACCAGCATTATGTCTTCTCAAAATAGATTCTTTTCTTTTTCTATAATGAATATATTTCACTTATGCAAGAGTAAGAATAAAAAGGAAAGAGAAACTAGAGAGGAAAACAGAATAAACTTAGCTCCCTCTCCTAAAGATAAACACTGTTACATGTTTGTGTGTCTTTTCCTGGACACTTTATCTATACACAAACATGCAACTTATTTTATACAAGTATTAGTTATATCTTTATATCTATGCATCTTATTTCATTTTAAAAGAAAAGAAAACTTGGGGGTAAATGTAGAGGAGATGTTGGTTGTAGGATACAACATTTCAGTTACGCAGGATGGATAGATAGTTCAAGAGATTTATTGTACAACATGGTGACTGTAGATAATAACAATGTGTTCTATGTTGAAAATCACGAGAGTCGATCTTGTGTTCTCACCCCCACAAATGATAACTATGTGACACATTGCACATGTTAAATAGCTCGAGGGAGCCATTTCACCATACAGATGTATGTTTCAAAACATCATGTTGTGCATGATAAAAATACAGTTTTTGCCAATGATAAAATTAAAACAAATAGCATGATGTGTAAAAGAAAAAAAAACTAAACTAGTCAACAATATGTCATTGACGTCTTTACACCTTATTCCGCTTGCTTCTGTGACATCCTTTTGAATGAGGTGTAGTTTTCCAGCTCTGAGAATGAGGTGCTCAATAAATGTCAGTAGAATGAATAAACAAATGACCTTGTGCACTAGTTGCAGAATTTACCAGCTCCCCTGTTCTTGGACATTCAGATCCATCCCAGGTCTGTCCCAGAGGTGGAATGTGGGCCAGCCTCCCCGTGCAAGCTGGTGAAAGCACCTGTGGCTGAGCTGTGCTAGGAGCAACCTCACAAACCCCGGTGCCCACAAAGTGTCTCCTAAGAGGGATTATTTTTTGACACATTATGTCACCCAGCTAGATCATTTTCTCTTTCACAAAGATCTGTCACCTTTCCATGCTGATCCTTGCAAGAAGGAAGAATTCTTTTAATAGTCCGGGGGTCACCGTTTAATGGCAGAGTTCTTTCACTTGCTCTTTCTGTGAAACGTTTAACACTGTAAACTGTGCAGAAAACAAACAAACATTTCCTCTACCCTGTTAGGTTCAGTGGATTGGGGTGGGGGGTTGCAAATTAAGTGGAGAACAGACAGATGAAGAAAAGGCATACAGATTTATTAATTTTTAATTTTACACACACAGGACATCGCAGAAAGAAGTGGATGCCTAAAAGTGGTGGTATTTGAGAGCCTATCTGCCATCGTAACGGGATGAGGAGGGACAGAGGGGCTCTTCTGGAAAAACAAATGGACAGTAATGGGGACACAAAAGACTTTTTGAAAGATTACTGGACCTTTCGAATAGGTGGAAGACATGTCATGACATTTGTGACAGTGTCTGTCTGGGTGCAGTGCCAGCTTATTGCCTTGCAGAAGAGATCAGAATTGCCCCAGCAGAGAGGAGTTATGACAGTTAAGTTCTTCTGCGAGGTCCTGCTTGTAGGCAGGTAAAGGATTTTAGGAATGCCAATGCCTTTAGCTCAAAATAATTCTTACACCAAAGTGGCATACTTCCAGGTGGCATTTCCTGACCCCCTTCAGATGTTTAAATAAATCTCATTCTGCACCACTAATAATAAGAATTTCACAGTACAGAATATTTATTGTCAGAGAATAAAAGCACAAAAAGGCCGTTTCTTGTGTTGTCGTGACCCCGATCCCAGCAGAAGTCACCTTTGACATTGCTGGACACCAAGTGTTACCCCAATTGACTTGATAAGAGACTCGATTCTTCCTGTTGGAAATAGGAGACCCATGTCTATAAACCCCATTGATCTGTCACCAAATCTCAAACTGCTCTTTGAAGAGTTGAGTGTTTCGAGGAGAAGTTGTGTTCAGAGGAAGGGCTCTGAGTTTTGTGTGGGGTGGAGTAAAGTCAGCACATCCCAAACCAACACTATGGTGTTTGTCTTTATCCTGGGCACAGGTCTCCTCGTATCTGTGCCCTGGATCTTAGTATCCTGGTATCTGTGCGCTGGACATTGGCATCCTGGTATCTGTGCCCTTGACATTGACATCCTGGTGTCTGTGCCCTAGATGTTGGTATCAAGGTATCTGTGCCCTGGGCATTGGCATACTGGGATTTGGGGCTCACTGCATCCTGCCCTGGCACCCGCTGTGTGAATTTGAAAGTTCAGGCTGGGCAGAGTGGGCAACACTTTAGGGTTGCTGGCCCCCTTCAAGACCCTGGAAAGCCTTCCAGAGGTGGAAGACCTTTGAGGCTCCTCCGAGACCAATACAGAACATCTGTAGTAAAGGCAAATATGTCGTAAAGGTAAAAGACTTGGCTGTTCCTGTTGAAAAGCTCCTCCTCTTCAAATGTATATTAATGCCACTTGCCTGTCTCACAACTCAGGAAGGTTTCTCCAAGGATCTAGGAGCCACCTCTTTTGAAACTGCAGTCTTCAAGGAGGATAACAACGGCCCTTGCCCCAGGCAAAGAGGAGAAGGGGCCTAACCTGTTGCCTGACTCCCAATTGCAAAACCTACAGAAGGTCATGGGTCAAATCCAGTTAGCTCTACAAGAGTGGGATTTCTCCCTGTCTTTGCGATGTCTGTAGCGGATCACTTGTGATGCATATCACATTCTGGTTTCACGATTGTTCAATAATAAGTTTTTTTTTTTTTTTCATCTTTTACCTTCGTGGGAAGGTCTCCTGAGTTGAGAAGAGATTTTGTTTTAAATTGTATTTTCTCAACACTGTCTCCACCAAGATCTTGGAAAGCCTTCCAGAAGCAGAAGACTCTTGACGTTTCTCCAAGACCTGTGCAGAGAGTCTCCACCAAGAGTCTGAAAAAGACTTCCGAAGGCAGAAGATTGTTGGACCTCCTTCAAGACCCCAGAAAAGCTACCTCAGGTTAGAAGATCAGTGGGTCCCACCGAGACCCTGGTCCACCAAGACCCTCACTCACCAAGACCCTGGTCCACCAAGACCCTCACTCACCAAGACCCTGGTCCACCAAGACCCTCATTCACCAAGACCTTGGTCTACCAAGACCCTCACTCACCAAGACCCTGGTCCACCAAGACCCTCACTCACCAAGACCCTGGTCCACCAAGACCCTCACTCACCAAGACCCTGGTCCACCAAGACCCTCACTCACCAAGACCCTGGTCCACCAAGACCCTCACTCACCAAGACCCTGGTCCACCAAGACCCTCACTCACCAAGACCCTGGTCCACCAAGACCCTCACTCACCAAGACCTTGGTCCACCAAGAGCCTCATCCACCAAGGCCCTTGCTCATCAAGACTGTCATCAACCAAGACCCTGGTCCACCAAGACCCTCACTCACCAAGACCTTGGTCCACCAAGACCCTCACTCACCAAGACCCTGGTCCACCAAGACCCTCACTCACCAAGACCCTGGTCCACCAAGACCCTCACTCACCAAGACCTTGGTCCACCAAGAGCCTCATCCACCAAGACCCTTGCTCATCAAGACTGTCATCAACCAAGACCCTGGTCCATTAAGACCTTCACCCAGCAAGACCTTTGCCTACCAAGGCTCTCACCCACCAGGAGTCTTGTTCATCCTTCCTCTGTCTTCAAAGCCAGAATCATAGCATCTTCAAATTTCTAATTCTCCTGCCTCCCTTTTATAAGGGCCCTTGTGATTACATTGGACCCACCTGGATAACACAGGATAGTCTCCCACCTCAACATCCTTAACTTAATAACATGTTCAAACTGCTTTTGCCATGAAAGGTCACATATGCACAGGTTTGGGGATTAGGACACGGACAACTTTGGAGACCATTGTTCCCCCTACCACACCTGGGTAAGAGAATAGAAGAAACAGTGAAGAGGCAGAAAATTGGCAAATAACTTATAACTGAATATGCTTACTGACCACATTTTCCTCATAGACAGGCAGCTTAGTGATTGGCACTGGAGTCCTCCCTGGATGCTATTATTTTTTAGTCTTTCCTTGGAAATAGCAGAACACTCACATTTCTGCTTTAGAAGAGATGAAGTTTGATGAAAATAATTGTGGGGTGTGCATATATGTATGTGTGTATGCATGCATGTGCATGTTTACATGTGTGCGTGCACTTATGTGAACATTTGAGTAGGGAATGTGGTGTGAGGACAGGGATTCCAAAGACTGGAAGCCATGGTGGGACCAGAGAGGAGGTGAGACCCAAGTCTCTCAGCTCCTTTGCTACTGTGAGGGAAACCAAGTCAGAACTGGTCTATGTATTTATTTCACCAGTGAGAAACCAAAGAGGAAAAGCAGGGTGTTGAACACAGCTGCTGACATGCGCAGTGTCTTGTCACACATTTTGACCCTGAGAACCGAATGAGCAGAATGCAGCATACAGTAGGGAAATGTATATTGTCCCTGGTGAGTTAGGACAGGGGCCAGCCGAGACTGAACTAAAGGGGACGGGCCATATGGATAGGCAAGGGTGGGTTGATGGAGAGAGAAAGGGTAAAAGGAGAAAGAATAAGAGGGAAAGAGATGCCACGACTCCCCCCCTGGTTGGACAGGTTTTGCAAAGACCCTTCCTTGAGCTCTCCATGGAGGAAGCGTCCCATTCCACCAGGAGGGGCCCAGCTGGCCAGCGGGAGCTGGATTTTGGTAGAGCCACAAAAAATGAAACGGGGATTTGGTAGTCTCCTCTGCATGCTACCCCCTTCCCCGACCCTTTGTTTCAACCTTCATCTTAACACCACAACACTCATGTTAGGTTCATGCCTCGTAATGTTTTATCTGGAGGACCTATTATGCTTTCAGTTCATGTTATAGAATTTGTCCCCAAATGGTGGAGTAGATGACTAACTACACTAGTAGGTCAGGCCGACTTTGGAAATGTTCCAGGCACCATCACGGCAGCCAGAATTTGGGTGCAGAGCTGTGCACTGTGAAAAAATCTGAAAAGAGATACTATGGACTCTATTGTTTCCCTCCCAGATTTGTGTGCTGAAGCCATAACCCCCAGTGGGACAGTATTAGGAAGTGGGGCCTTTGGGAGGTGATGAGGTTTAGACGAGGTCATGCAGGTGAGGTCCTCGTGATGGGATGAGTGTCTTTATAAGAACTGACATTGGAGAGCTCTCTCTCTCTCTCTCTCTCTCTGTGACATGAAGATAACAGTGAGAAGGTGACATCTGCACGCCAGAAAGAGATCCTTCATATGGTCTGAATGTTGGTGTCTCCCCCCACCCAAGTTGTAACTTAATACTCAATGTGATAGTATTAAGAGGTGGGGCCTTTGGGAGGTGAATAAGTCATGGGGGCTCCAACCTCACTAATGTGACTGACACCCTTATAAAAGGAGTCAGAATGGGCCCCCTCACCCCTTCCACCATGTGAGTGCACAGTGAGAAGGTGCCGTCTGTGAACCAGGAGGCAGGTCCTCACCAGACACTGCA
Source organism: Galeopterus variegatus (assembly GCF_000696425.1). Classification (NCBI taxonomy): domain Eukaryota; kingdom Metazoa; phylum Chordata; class Mammalia; order Dermoptera; family Cynocephalidae; genus Galeopterus; species Galeopterus variegatus. The sequence continues at coordinate 69,529 of NW_007728345.1, forward strand.
CCTGCCACACCTTGATCTTACACTTCCAGCCTCTAGATGGTGTGAAGTAAATGTCTGTTGTTTAAGTCCCCTAGTTTATGGTATTTTGTTATGGCAGCCCAGGCTGACTGGAACAAGAGACCACCTGTGGTACTTGTCCCCTCAGTCCCATTGGTTGTGCCTTCACTGAAAAGTTTACATGTCTGCACTCGAGGTTCATGGCAAGGATTTAGCTGCAGCCTCCCTGGTCTCCTCTGTGTAACTTTCTCCTCCTGTATGAGGTGGACCCCGTCTCTCTCACCTGACATCCCAACACTTCCCCGGTCTTCCACCTCTTCCATTGGAAACATTTGGGAGGGTCTCTTCCATGGGAGCCTGAATTTTGTTTTTGGGTCTCTTTTCTTCTCACTTCAGATTCTCCCAGGTAATTCTGTCCATGCCCATAATGCTGTCTATCATCTAGATTTCTACATCTGTATTTTTACCCTAGAGTAAAGCTCAGCCAACCATTTCTATAAAGGGCCGGGTGGCACGTATTTTCGGTTTTACTGCCTGTGAGGTCTCTGCTGCAGCTGCTTAACTCTGCATTGTAGTAACAAAGCAGCTGTAGAGAGTACGAAATGGAACGAACATGACTGTGTTCTAATAAAACTTTATTTACAAAACAAGCAGAGGGCCACATTTGGTCCTTAGGCTGTAGTTTGGGGACCCCTGCCCTAGACCTTTGTGGTGAGTTGAAGGCAGCCAAATGTCCCCTAAGTGGAATCATACAGTATTTGTCTTTCTGCGAATGGCTTATTTCACTCAGCAGAGAGTCTTCAAGTTTCATTCATGTTGTAGCTTATGCTGGAATTTCCTTCCTTTTAAAGGCTGAATCATACTCAACAGATTTAACACTACGTCTTCAGGTGATTCATAACAGAGGAAAAAGCCAAAAAACAAAGAAAAGTAAAAGACTGGAAAAAAAACCAAAAAACAACAACCCCACGAAGCCCTAAAAACCTGAAATGACCTTTCTCTTGACTTCAAAGGAGAGTATTCTGGTACTTTCTGACGTCTATCCTGGGGTGTCCCTTGAGAATCTAGAACTCCGTGTGTTACAACTGAGCCCACCACCATCTCCCCCTAAACCCCTTCCCAATTTTTCCCCTATTACTGGTAACCCCCCCCCCCCCCCTCCCCCCCCACCCCCCCCAAACCCCCTCCCAATTTTTCCCCTTTTACTGGTAACCCCCCCCCCCCGTTTCCCCCCCCACCCCCCCCAAACCC